>NC_141547.1:96455000-96620833 GCF_021556685.1 Rattus norvegicus
GTCAACACACATCTTGTTTTACCGAGGGTCTCATTGTTGCCCAGGTTATCCCAGAACTCACTATATAGCAGAGAATAATCTAGAACTTCTGTTGTCCTGTCTCAACTCCCAAGGGTTTCACTACAGGCTTAGATTACAGATGTATACCAGAACAACAATTTATATGATACTGAGAATTTACCTCAAGGCTTCCTGCATGTGAGGCAAGCACTCTTTCAAATGAACTACATCCCATCTTGAATTAACATGTAAATCAAAATTATATCAAAATATAATTGTTAAGATTCTGTCTAGTGATTGCCACTCATGCTCAAAATTAAGGAATTTATACATTTTTCCAAATCTAATTCTTTTGTAAGCCTACATTTGATTTGTAATCACATGTTTGCCAACATAATAGCTGGCAAATATAGACAAATTATGTCTATATTTCCATTGTTTTCTTTTATAGTGGAGTCTTTGCATTTTTGAGGCAGAAGCTCTGATCTGGTCATTGGAGTCACAGAACCTTTAAATGATCTGATGCTGGGCTTCACCGAAGGCTAAAAGCTCCATGTATGACTCCCACATAATTGCAGTGAGAATGTATGGTTAAAATGGCTGACTTGAATAATTACATGGTAAGGATTCTATACATAGTCATTTTGTATGCCCTATTTGTCTTTAGCTTATCAGACTGGAACGGTGACTCGGACAGTTCATTCCAAATGCTCCCTCCTGACCTGTCTCTGACACAGAGACTGAAACAAAACACGTTCTCCCTCTCACACTCCCTTGCAGCCAATGGTATCGTATACTAAAGTTCTAGCCAAGGCAAGAGGGTGACTATCGGTTGAGGGCTTCTGGAAAGCCCACACATCCAGGTGTTTCCAATAACTTGTAGTCTGCACACTTTCATTTATCTGCACTTCCACAGACACCAAATGAGACTGCGACGTGCCGGGGGTAATTTAAGAAGCCAGGGGAGCACTCTGAGGGGAGCACTCTGTCTCTCTTGATTGATGTTCCAACCTCTTCTGTTTCCTTATAAAGTCCTTGGGATCTGCGTCAAAAGCATTCTATAGAGAAGGGAAAGATAAGGAATGTAAGAGCCTGAGGTTTTCTTTGAAACTGTGTAGGGATAATCAGAAATCATCCATTAAATGCTTGTTGAATATAAATGCCCATGTAGAACATATGACAGTTATAGGGAGAAATCTAAGCACTTATAGGTAATATAGACTTGCAAGGAAGAAAACTGAATTCAGACTCAAAATATTTATACTATATATGTAATGCATCTAGCAAATTTAAATTTTATTTTTATTTTTATTATATGTGTGTGTGATGTGCATGTGAGTACAGATACACACGTGTTGAGTGTGCATTTGTGTATGTTATGTGCATGTGAGTACAGATACACATATGCTGAGGTTCATATGTAGAGATCACAGAACAACATTAGAAGGTGAATTCACTCCTTCCTTGGATGATCCTAAAGATCTAATTCATGTCAACTTATGCAGTGTGTGCTGTCCTTGTGAATGTCCATGTCTTTCAGTTACAAGGATATAACTATTGAGTCATCTTGTCTCTTTACTAACTTCTCAATGTTTAATGAATATGCAAAAGCCCTGCCAAAGTTTGTGCAACCCCACCTTTGTGTTCAACTACCATACCAAGAGATGAATATTTACCATAACCGTAAAGACCAGTTCTCCCTCTAATACCTAAAGTCTCAACCAACGATAACCATGAGGCTGTCATTTCTTTCATGTTTGTGTAACCCACTGGGTGAACCTGCAAAATCACCTTTTCTCCTGTTTATATATGCTCCCTTTTGACATGCGAAATTAAGTCTGCACTATGGCACATTTGATTATGGGGAAATGAAAAGAAGGAAATAAAATTCAAGCCAACAAAGCAAAGATTTAAGTTGGCGTTACTGTCTAATAATTGAGATACTGGGAGACACTCAATGAGCACACGAGCATTGTTGAAATGATTTAACATTCGAATAGTTGACTGTAAAATATGATCGATGCAGGTGTCATCATTGATCTTTCTTGGGTCTCACTGCTGAAGAATGGGGCTGTAAGATGATCTCAACAAACAATCTTTGACAGAACAGCAAAGGCAACAAGGCACAGGGACAGACAGCTGACAAATGCAGTATGGGGCCATTAAAGCATGTGATGAATTTGCCAGGAAAGTATATATTTGTGCAAGAGGTGAGCTTATATCTCCCATAAATTTGTCAGCTTTGACACAGTGTTCTCTGCTTGGCATGAGTAATGCCTTGCTATTTGCTGCCTTTGTCTGGCAAAAGCTCTATCAGTCATTCCAGGGTTATTTACAAAGAAACATGTCTATCAGTTACAAGGACATGACTTTGCTGTTAAAGATAACAAAAGAGGAAATCAAGCAATGGCCTCTCAGCAAGGGAGGCTTCTTCTCCAGACAAGCTCTGGACTGGAATGAATCAGATGGACAGCAATTGGCCAGGCTGGCCCTGTGCCTAGCATGACCAGCCTCAGTGCATTTATCCACACTGATTAGATTAGGAATTATTAATAGCGGACTACAGAGTAGAGCAAAGGGTCATTTAGAGTTTAATTCTGTTCTCAGATAACTTCATTTAGGCTGATGGGATTGTTATTGTTGGGGTTTTATATGTTTATAGGAAACAATATACTCAATAATGAAGTCCTGCCTCCTTCGGCAAGGTCAGGAAAGCTATTGTCTAGCTAGATTGAAGTCTTCACAATTGTGTTAATTAAGTAACAGTGATTGGACTTGGTCTACTCTTGAAACAACTTTAAGCGGCTAAAAGCTGTTGAGAATGTATTCTTTCAATACAAATAGAGTAAAGCACTTGAGACTAGAAAGCAGCCCGTGACTAAGTAAACAGGAAAGCTGACACGAAGCTTTTACTTAAGGAAGGCAGGAGCCTGTGTGGCAGATGGGACTTCTTGGCACATAAATACAAATATCTTGTCAGTTTAGGGTTAAACGTAATAGGTCTCTATTTCTTTCCTTGGTTCCAGATGAATAGCCAAACACAGGGCTGCAGAGTTCATACTGGTGGCATGTCATGTCTTAGTCTTATCAGTGACTCCTCTCTCCGACAAGAAGATGATCAGTGTGTAGAAAGAAGCACATAAAGTTCCATGTCTTCAATCTTTCCTAACAGATTAAGGATGTTAGTGAGACGGAACTTAGTTCTTTCCTACACTGATTCCACTGGTTTAGGTTGCTGGTGAGTCGGGTGCCGAAATGTGTTGAAGACAGTGGCATTGCTGTTTGTCTCGGGTTCAAAGGCAGCAGTTCATTATAAGAGTGTGTGAAAAATCACAGAAGACGTTTGGACCCCCATCTAAGACATCCTTACCTCTCCATTCAGTCTATACACAGGGGCAGCCCATGAGATAAAAACTCATATGAAACTGGTACCTGCTCATCTCTCCGATTTTCCTCCATGCAGAAGAAGAACATATTGAGGCAGAATCTGCTTTCTTCAGTGGAAGGACTTTTGGATGGAGACGTCTACATTAGCATAAGCTTTAAAGGTGCTTCTAAACCCACTAGTGATTCTTCATTAGAAGTGAGTTTTGTCCTCCATAGGATATTTGCAATGTTCAAAGACTGGATTTTTTTTATTGGTGTTGGTGTTTTTTGTTTTTTAGATTTTGTTGTTGTTGTTGTTGCTGCTGCTGCTGCTGCTGCTGCTGCTGCTGCTGCTGCTGCTGCTGTTGTCTTGTGGATGGTGTCTTGTGGATGGAAATCAGGGATGCTGCTAGATTTCCTATAGGATTCAAGAAAGAATTTTCCAGTCTAAAATGACAATGGTGTGAAATATCAGCAGTGAACTGCTTTGAAGAACCTTCGATCAGTGAGACGGGCTCTTTGATGGAGGTTACTTTCTTCAGGGAATGGGACAGGCAGTATACACTTTCTATAAATAAAAAGTTATGGTAGTATAAAAATAAAAAAGCAAATTAGAATTTGAAAAATAACGTACCTCTTATAAGGGTGCTTATTTCAATGAAATCTCCGGAAACGGGAATTTTCCTTTCCTTGTACTATATATCGCATCTTTATGAATTGCAATATCAAGACTTGAAAGCATGTATGAAATATGCACAAGGTAACATGATATATTGGAGAAGGGACTGAGCTGACTTTTCAAATAGCTAACGCAATCTGGCCAAGGACTATGCATGAGCTTGATCAGGTTATTAAACCCACTGGGAACTTTGGTCACTGTTTCTGACCAGACCTTCAGACTGAGAAGGTTGATATCTTGGCCATTCTTTATTCTTAGGTATGGTGAGAGCTGAGGCAGCATTTGCCTGTATTCTAGGTCTTCCTAGTCAACTCTTCATTCGTGTCTTCAGTTTAAGTTATTCTGATTTCATATCTGGGTCGGTATAACATGGTCTTGGCTGGTATTTTATGAACATATTATATTATATATACAATAGAATATATATATATATATGGACATATATTGCAAGACGCAGACTTCATGTCTGTTTAAACCATGATTTTATTCATGTCCCTTATCTCAAAGTCCTGAATTATTTCCCTTTGCCCCTAAGAATCACACATTTGGTATGACAAACAAGTCATTTTCTGGTCTTCTCAAGAATCTTTTCCCTATTTGTCCCAGGTACTTGCTTTATTGTCTCCATTACATTCATTTACTAATAGTCATCTTCATGATGGCATATTCCAAGCTACCGGCTGGTGGTACAACAGGAAGGTCATCTGGGGCATTCCAATTGCCTATTGTGAGTCATAGTGAAGACAATGGGTCCTGTTAGCCTCCTAAGTTTAAATGAGCTTCTCAAACTTGGGTATGGCTTTAAAAACAATTATCTGTATTCATTGCAAAGTGATGCTGGCATTTTTATTTTATTTTGTTAGCTTGCTTGCTCTGTTTGGTCTCTTTAGTAAGCTTGTACACAGATGCAACATGTAATTTTACAGTCATGGATGCATCAAAGTATTTGTTTGAGACTGAGGAGATGGGGCAGTTGGTAAAGTTCCCACCAAGCAAGAACTTATGTTCAGATCATAAGTGTAGTGGTATATGCTTATAATCCAGAAGCATGGAGAAGGAGGACGCAGAGAGGTAGATTCCTCAGACTCATTGGCCAGCCATCCTAACTGAGCTTTAGAATAAATGAGATGCCCTGTCTCAGAAGCTGAAGGTGCAGCTAGAATAACGACAACTGGCATTTACACCTGACCTGTACATACGTGTACAGAGAAATGTTAACAAATACATAGCACCATACATAGAAGCATAATATACATAAATTCACAAAAATGCCATTTCATCCTTTCCCTCCTTACTTCAGCTTGTATAGAATTAATGTTTCCCAGTTGTTCATGGTCTAACTTCCATCTTGCCTTGCCCGTAAAAGTTATTTCCTGTTATCTTTTTTTGTAAATTTCCAAAGTCTCGCTCTAGCATCTCTATGCACCATTCGCTTCAATATTTCCAAGTTTCAATTATGGTTAATTTTTTACATATATGGTCATCAAGGTGGTGGTTGTCCTTAAGTGTGTTTGTTCACTGTCACGATTGGATTCCTTCTGCACTTGCTGATGTGTATTCCCCTCAATCAGAATAATCACCTTTCAAATGACTTAAGAGGTCTACACACTGCTCCTCAAACTGTGGACCCTAGACCATCAGCATCTGTGGCAAATGAGAACTTGTATGGGGGCAGATTATCCTGTATACTGAATTCGGAAGTGTGAGTCTGCAATAGAAAGGTAGGTTTTAACAAGCTTTTAGAGGATTCAGATGTGAAAATAAATATGAGAATCACTGACTTTGTTAACACCATGAACTGAGAGCAGACTGTCTGAACTCAATTATCAAGCTTTTGTTCTTTTTATACTTAGTCTCCTCATCTACAGATGGAATAATATTACCATTTGTGTGGAGTAGTGGACAGCTGAAATTGAAGTAACATATAGGAAACGCTTAGCAAGATCCTGCACCCACTGTGTATTTTAAAATTTTAGCTCTTGTTCTAATTCTGCCCTTTGTCTAGGTTTAGGACAACTCTTATTATTGATACTTGATTTTCTAGCTTTGGCTATGCTGGCCCTCTTCTCTTTAATGAACCCACCACTTCAATTCATTTCTTCCTATGCAAATATACAAATATTTTCAGGAGCTAAATACCAAAGTTATCTCCTATAAAGTTATTTTGTTTTTGGAATCTTAAGCTAACACTGAGCAGACTTAGATTTGGCTTCTGTTTTAGCAATAATGTAATTTCTTGAAGATGGCCTGATTTTCATTTCCTGTCATGGAAAAGTGGAAGGAACAATCCTTATTCTTGGGGCTGGTGTGGTTGATATGAGCATGCATTGGGGTGTGTTTTCACCCTGTCTTCAGTGATGGATCACTCTTGTTTGTTCTAGATGCTTCTGGACTTGTTATCCTGTGTGATTTCTAACTGGTGCCAGGTTTTGACAAATGATAGCATCAAGGCATGGACCTACCTATTTTCCCTGAGTGTTTGGACGTAATGATTTTAAAGATGGCCACAAAGCTAATGAGTCTTTCTGCTAGGAGTGCAGCACAGGAGTCCTCACTAGCCAATCCACTACCTTCTTGGAAAATGGTTGAAGTAAGAAAAAGCAAGATGAATGGGCATGTGTGCATCATATTCCTGGGGAATTGAATAGAGGATTTATGGGGTTCTCTTCCTTGACATGCTTCATACATGTCATGTTGGCACATTGAATTATATTCTGCTGCCCATGGGGCTTCAGATAATGTTTCAGAAACAAGTAATAGATGTCTCTGTGCTGTATTCCTACATTTGCAGCAAAAGATCTAATACTAAAGGCAATGACATCATGGTCACTGCTCCTATTTACCAAACACAAAGGCACACCTCTGATCTCTGTACCTTCACTAGTCCCAGGTCCTTACCTAGACACACAGTGCCTTTCTTTGACTAAAGTTGTTTCACCTGAAATAACAGTGTAACTTCAAATTAATGTTGTTTCTATATGTGTAATTTAGCATGGAGAGCAATAATTGGTGGCTTTGAGGGCAGCCATGGTGCAGTAGAAATAACATTGATTAACTGCCTCGAGCTCTCTAATTTAAGCTAGATTGGCTATGTACCTTCTGTCCATGAACTTAGAAGAGTCTTTCATGTTGGTACCTGAACTGCCTTATCTGTCACAAGGTTAAAAAAAAAAAAAAACTTCTCGATAGTTTCCCACCAGGTACAAATTTGAGAATTAATTTTGAAATGTATATTTTCTATATAACTTATAGAAGTTAGGAGAGAAGTTAGAACTAGGGGGCTGTTCATGTGCAGGTACAATACCAATGTTGTTTGCAATCAGCTAGGAAACACAGAGCCTTCAAGACAGCAAGTTTGTACCGATCATGTTCTACACGATGGACAAACCAAGCCTGTCTTCTGGACTTCAGTATTGGGGCTTTGACAGTCTTACGTCTACCTTAGACCCACACTTCAGACTCAAAGAGCAATGATAGGTGAACTTAAAAAGTAGGTACACTGCAGTCGGACTTTAGGCGAGTTTTGTTGATCTTCCAATTATAATTCTGCATGAGTCCCTGAGAGATGTGGCCCCGTGCATGACTATTACAGAATGTCTGGGTTCATTTAGCAAATGTTTTTAATAGGGACTTCTTGTAAATGTGGCAAATGGCCCTCTGTCGATAGTAAGTGACAGTGTAAGGGATTAGCTTTTGTGTTCAATATTTCTGGGTCATTGTTGCATACCTAGTGGCTTCACCCAAATGTCACAAAGAACAGAAACTTCATTGTTTCTAAACCATCACCCCAAATGACCTATATCAGAGCTCGTTAAATCTGCACTCATCAAATTTTAGTAAAAACAGGTAGAAACCATCTAGAATAGGAGGAAGAGAAAGCTCTCAGACCATAATTATTGTGTAAATTGGAACTCTTAAGAACATTATCCATTATGACTGACTGTATCCAATCTCCAACTTCAATATCACTGAGGTTATTTAGAGATTGTGTAAGAATAGGTGTTGTTCTAGCAGGCCCTGGTATTAAATAAAATAATGCTACAGCCTTTGACAATGCTGTCCTTCAATCCTGTGCTTTACATACACAGTCTTGAATTTTTACTTTCTAATTTATACCGTAAGAATAGTACCAGCTTCTTCATCATCCTTATCAAAGGGTCACAAGACCAGGGCAGGGGCAGCAGGCAGAGGCCAGGGGGCAGGGGGTAAGGGATACAACAGGAGGCCATGATGAGAAGGAGATGGCTGTGTAGCTCTCGAGCAATCAGTGTCTAAGTCTCATTCGAGCACACACTCTGGGTTTGTTCCCTGTTGGATTCATGAACAGAAAATGGATATCATAACATGGGCCTATGTGCACAGATCACAGTAATTTGACCCTGCTTTTAAATAGTTATCCATTGCCTTGTGGAATAAAACTATAACATTTAGTAACTCAAAACAAAACAGTTCTATTGTCATACGTGGTCTAAGAATCCTGATGCCACTCACCTGGGTCTTCCACTTCATGAAATTACTTTGAAAAAAAGTACTTTTATATTTATTTATTTTATTTTATGTGGTTGAGTGTTTTGCTTAAGTGTATAGATGTATAGGTGTCTCTGCATAGTTATGAACTATTGTTGGTTTTAGGAATCAAATTTGGATCCTGGATAAGAACAAGTACACCTAACTGCTGAGCCAACTCTCTAGTCCCACTTTATTATTTAATAGAAGGGCAAAAAGGATTATTCTGGATTTTGGAAGAATCTACTTGCACATAAGGTTAGGAAACAGACTTGTTTCTACTCAGAATATTGAACTGGAAGCTTCAATTCCTTATTGTCCACTGCCCAGTTCCCCAATTCTGGGCCTTTCCAACATCAGATTTCATCTTCAAAGAACAAACCCAGAAGGCTGGCATGGGCCCCATGGTATATCAACTTTAAACTTTATATACATTGTATGCCCATCCCCATTGTGATGGCGGTACTAGGAAGTGTTGTCTTTGAGATGTGATTAGGTTTTAAGGATGAAGCCCTTGTGAGTAATATAAATGAAAACTGATAAAAGTTCTTGTCTTGTGCACCCAGGAAGTAATTCTTCACCATACACAGAATCTAATTGTCTCTTGATCTTAGATTGTCTGTTTCCAGCACTGGAAGAAGAAAATTTGTATTGTTTATAAGTCACCCACTCTACTGTGTTTGGTGTACCTGAATGGACCAATTCAAAGGAAATAAAGAGAATCCATTAGCTACACAGAAGCCAAATCTTTTGCAACCTAATCATATCTACTCACTTTTGCCTGCCTCTGTTAGAGGCAAATCAGTATGTCCATTGGCTTCAAAGAGGAAGTCACTGTCTAACAACATGGATACCAGGAAATGGGGGGGATTCGGTGGCCATATGAGAGGTCTGACTACTTCTGAAAGGGAGAATCCATCTGTTTATTGTTTAGATGATAAGATGGTAATCAGAATCAAGGTAATTGTGCGGAGAACCTACAGTGGGAGAACGCCTGTCTAACTACATGTTTGCTTTTAATATGTTTATTTGAAGTGAGTCTAACAATATTTTTACTATGTTGGACCCCTAGATGGTATGGAATTCTCCTCCATTTTCTAACTGGCTTTCCTCAAATATTAACTGACACCTGTTGTTCTTGGTGAGACCCTCATTGATTGAGCTTGTGATTTGGCATCACTGAGGACATAGAGTTAAGCTTGTGAGGAGATAGACTAATGACTCTTAAATTTGAGGATGCTTAGCTTACCTATCTACGTACCTTGTTGCTCCCATTTTCAAGCTGCATGGTCTAGTATGTATCTAGTATGTATCTGGTTAGTTCTTGGTTAGTAACAATACAGTTTGGAGATAGAAGGATTGTGAGTGAAGGTGAACTTTTTAGAATAATACCCTAAACAAATACTCAATCCATTTGATTAAAATTGCTAGCTGCAAAGGTATTTACTTTGTCTCCATTTTGTTGCTACCATTTTATATCAGGCCCTGGCCATATCTTACTCTGTTACCCTCTCTCTCTATTCATGCTGCAGAAGCCATGACAATGCACAAATCTGGCCATATGTCTCTTCTACTTTAATCTCTTTAGAATATATTTAAAAAATGGCGCAGTAGAGAATTGGACTTTTTTAAAAGAAGGTTTTCTGCTGTTGTTTTGTTTTGTTTAGTTAGGTTGTTTTTGTTTGTTTGTTTGTTTTGCTTTTTATTTGTTTTTTCATATTGCCTATAACTGTGTATGCTGTTTGCCACATATCATTGTGATCACAGTAACTCAGAGGAGGAAAACTCATTTCGACCTGTACAGTCAGGAGATTTTCAAGACAGTCTGGTGGTCATCCTACTTCCTAATAGCAGAGACTGTTCATATCACACATGACCAGGAAGCAGGGAATATAAAAACAGAAACAAGATGTCGTGGTTTGAATACACTGGGCCCGTAGGAAATGGTACTCTGAGAAGGTGTGGCCTTGGAGGAAATATGTCACAGCTTTGAAGCTCTGCCCAGTACAGAATGGTCAGTTTCTCCTATCTACAGTCAGATCAAGATGTAAAACTCTCAGGTCCTCCAGTGTCATGCCTGCCTGGATACCGCCATGCTTCCTGCTATGACAATAACGGACTGAACCTCTGAATCTGTAAGCCAGCCCCAGTTAAATATTGTTGCCTTGGTCCTGGTGTCTTGTCACAGCTGTGGAAACCCCAATTTAAGACCATGACTAAAGGAAGGTGAGAAGAGAAGCTCCTTAATTATAAACTCTTAGTATTTTTCAATTTCATATCCTGTGACTAAATTAAAAACAGCAAAATAAAATTAAAACCTTTGTCGTGAACAGTTATATAAAAAATCCAGTTCTTAACATGGAGGATTGGCCTCTGGCTCATTTCCCACTGCCTGTTGCTAATCCCTCCTTGGTTCCCTTACTCACATACTACTGCTGGTCCTGTCACCCTTAAGCATGCTTTTCTGCTATCAAACTCTTACAATTGTCTATAGCAAACCTACTGAGTGCAGTACAGGCTTCTATGTGTGGCTTTGCTCTATCTCTGTGCTTGGATCATCTCTGTCTCTTCTCAGCAGGATTTTCACCACTTCATCTGTAAACTATCCCCAGGAAGTAATTTGTGATCCCTTCACAGGGTCCCCAGGTACCACCTACACATGTGGTCGCAGCACCATTGTGTCATATTTTATCAGTTGACAGATTCAAGCTGTACACTCAGAGATGCAAGAAACATAACTTTATTTGTTTTCTGTAAGTTTATGTTCTGGGAAGGCAAGAGTTGTCTTAGGTCAGACCCATATACTGAGATTGGGGATTTGTGGGTTTGTTTGTGAGAAATTTACTGAGGAAGAGAATCCCAGGAGAAACAAAGAAGGGAAAATTGAAAGAATGGTACTACTTTGGGCAAAGTTGAAGGGAGGGTGAGTGCAGCCTAGCCCTACAGAGAAACATGTAGTAAGTAATTTCTAATTATGGTTCATGGCTTATTATTTGTGTCTTCTTATAAAACACAATCCACAAGAGTACAAGAGTTGTTTGTTTGTTTGTTTGTTTGGGGATCTATTCAAAACGACTAGAACAGTATCTGCAAATAGCAGTCATTATATCTCAATTAAATCATTTCAGGATAACTCTCCTGTTGCCTCAACAAATGTAAAGAAGCCTCTTTATTTATTCATTAGGCAAATTATGATCACTTGTGTCTCAAGCACTAGAAACACAAGAGTGAGCAAAATAGTTAACAGTCTTGGCTTCAGATACATGGAAGCTTTTGGCTTTCAGTGTAATTAGATGTAGAGAAACTTTAAGAACATCCCAACTTAAACCGCAGGCCTGTCTGCAGCCTTCTCTCCTAAATCCATGCTAACCTAGAGATTTCAGGTGACAAGTCCCACAATCCAGGCTTTCCCCTGATGATCTCATCCAGCTTTAGCCTTTAAACACTAGCCACAGGATGATGGGGTAGATTTATTTCCACTCTGAGACCTGCCCTCAAACAGCAGCCGTCCATCAAACAGAGACCAGTTTATCGTCTCACTGGCTCTCACTTTGTCTTCTCATTGGTCTGTTCTTAGATCTTTCTGAAGGTTCATACAGACCATTTTACATTTATTTGTTACTTTCTCCTCTTGTCTTATGGTTCTCTTTTCTAGATGGAGACTGTCTCTTTGAGGGTACGATAGTTGAGGGTGGGAAGAGAAGAAGGATTGAGATAAATTCATCGCAAGTCTTCCTATTGTACATGACATACCGTCTATGTGTGTAGACCCTTCTTTATATATACACAAATACATATATATCATAAACATATACACATGTACACATACACACATGTACATGTACATCATGTACATATGCATATACATGTGATATACATATACATAATATATATCATACACATATATACATATAATAATACACATTCACATACATATACATTATGTACTTATATACATATATATATATATACCTAATACGTACACCTAAACCTACAAATGCACATACACATACATGTACATATACATTCCCATTACAGATGGCTGTAAGCCACCATGTAGTTTCTGGGAATTGAACTCAGGATGTGTGAAAGAGCAATCACTCACTGCTCTTAATCTCTGAGCCATCTCCTTAGCCTTCTCTTCTTTTTCTTAACTGAATTTTGACCTAATGGTGAAAAAAGTAAGACTGTGAGGTCCTTAGACCAGCTCTCCCCTTCCCTTCCTTTCTCCTCCCTTTCTCCCCACCCCTCTGTGTAGCCTAGGAGCCTGGCCTCAAATTATGTCTTCTGCCTGAGTGAGTGTCAGGGTTAGAAATGTGGACCATTATACCTGGTGAATGTTCCTAAGTTTTAAAACTCCTCTGTCATTGGCAACCTAGTTGAATTTGCTTCTCCATAACCTTCACGCACATTTTTTCTATCCTTCAGAAAGACACAGTATGTATGCTCTCCTCCCCACCTCTGTTTTGTTTCCCCTGCGGCTGGTATTCTTCCGTCTGTTATAGCATGTATCTCAACACTTATAAAGGATTTGTCCTCTTCCGTCTGGGTTGGCATGTGTCCTGTTGCTTATATTCATCCATTTCCTCCACCAGACAAATGGCATACATGGATAGAGATCCCTTGGCTTTTTACCACTCTGTTTTAGCTTGAAGTTGGAGACTTCCTTCTCTCAGTGCTTTCCTTCCCATTCCTGGGGTAAATCTTGCCCATAACGAATGGTTTCTCAATAAGCTCAGAGTGCATGGTTCACTGGGGAAAGGATGCTCTTGAAGATGGTTTGTGGTCCTTTTGAAAGATATTTTAGCATGATTCATCGTCCCTGAGCAACGTAACCTCAAAATCAGGATTCGCATGAACCTTTATCTTTCATCCGTTGTTCAACTGCCTTGCCTTTGTCTCTCTTGTTTTTCTTTCATCCATCTCAGCTCCATCATCTCTGCTGGCTATGCAGGCAAAAAGGCACAATCCTGCTGACACCGGTGGCACTCCAGAAAGCACAATATATCTACTGGCATCAAAACCTAGTAATGACAATTCTTCAAAATGACAGTTGCAGACAGCCTGAGGCAGCCAGGGGTTTTCTACCTGCTGCTTGCTGTAACAGCTACTGTTTTCTCTTTGATTATTTTAAAGCACAGAGCACTATACTCTGCTTTACCCAAGAGGTGCTGGTGTGCTGGCATTTAACTCGCAGTGCCTATATTCCTGTGGTGCAGAATAGGTGAGGAGAGGGATACTTTGTGCCCCATCTCACAGATTCTCACAGAGCACGATCGCCTGTTTGCAAACAGTTACTCAGCTGCCTTCATGTTTGCAATTGTGTTGACAAGGAAAGGTTCCATTTCTGGCAACATCTCTTAGGCTCCTGAGCTGCCTCAGGCACATAGACAATGCGGGAAGCACATGCCGATATAGATGCCACCTGCCACCTCTTCTACTTACGTCAGCCTAGAACACCCACCTGCAGTCCATGAGCTGCATCCTAATGAGACAGCTGCTCTCTGGATCCCCCTTGGTCTTCTTGTGGGGTCTCCTGCTTCCTCTCTGCCCTTCACTGACTCTCCCTTGGACTTTAAGCTCTGCTGTTCCCTTTCAGCCCAACATCTAGGACACAGACAAGACAGCTACTCTTCCCAGTCTTGGGGAGGCCATGTCCACCTCCAAAGTAGAGAACCAGCAATGAGGTTTCGGGATTGGGCATGTTTTTGTTTTTGTTTTTCTTTAGCTTCCCTTCTTCTTAGCAGGGGAAAGGACAGTCTGAGACCTTCATTTTAAATACTGGCTCCCAAACATCAAACTTATACCACCGACTTAAAAGTTAATGTTGTTTATGGCATTTTAAAAAGTAACTTCACGCCGGTGGAGGCCAGGTGGCTAGTTAAAGCAGTGATAAATCATCCTGGGTGTTTCCTGATGCTCAGCCAGCTATGTCAAATCAGCATTTAATTGCTTGCAAAGGAATAAACATGAATGGAAGTACACTGGAAGGAAAACACAGACGAAAACAGGTTTGACTTAGTGTTGTCTCTGGTACTGGGAACAGAGATTATGAGAGCTAAACATGGGGTTTTACTCCCTGTGCCACTGTGGAGCCTGGTGGGCTTGAGCTTTCCCAGGCTTGACTCTTTTGCCAGGATGCAGGAGGTGCTCTTTTCTACATGTTTTCCAACATGGGCATTTGATTACCTACTGAAGAGAGGGGGAGGGGGAAGGGAAGGGAGAGGGGAAATGGGGGAGGTGGAGAACAATCAAGAAGATGAGTCTAGAAGTCAGCTCCACTTGGTCATGATGAAGGGTCTCTCCTTTTCTCCTGTGTTTCTTGGAAACATGGGATTCGACAGAGCCTGACCATGCAGGGGAGTTAGGTTTTAAAAGTGACTGTTAACCAAGTGGAGGCAAAGCCAATGAGTAAATGATCAGCTTCATTTTCTTTGACTCAGTTGATGGAGTTTGACGTACACTTTACACTGTGTTATACAGAGTATCTACTTCAACTATGCTTGGCTGTCTATAATGGTAACTATTTCAATAGTGTACTCTATCTGTTCTTCAGTCTGTGATTCTTACATGTTTTTCTGTTTCCTAGGATAACCATAAAATATATTATCTGTATCTAAACACATTTCTTGGGTTTTTCTTCGATGAAATCCAAGTAATGACATGCAGTATGATCCTATTTGTATGCAATTCATAAAGAGACAAAATTATATATTTACAGAGGCATTGCACATAAGATAAGACTCCTAAGAAAAGGAAGAGAGTAATTTATATAAAATTAGTATAATACACACTCCCAGGACAACATATGTCTTTTCCTCAGAAAAACATACAGTGGATTCCACAAACCCAGGCTTCTTTTATTTTCATGCTTTTTTGTGATGTGCATGTGCGTTTGTGCGTGTGTGCGTGTGTGCGTGTGTGTTATGTCCACCTGGACTTCTACTCCATATGTGAGCTGCTGGGGTGGATAGAGAAGTTGTTGCTGCACAACCAGATTCAGGAACAAGTCATTGCAATCCAGAAGCATGGCCATGATGGAAACTGTCACCAGCCTCTATGGAGCAACTTCTCCTGAGAGGCCCATGGAAGCCTCCAGAGGAGATGAGACAGGCTACAACAGGGGTGTCTCCAGAGTTTTCAGTGACCCCAGGAAAATGAGAGATGGTCAGGTCTGTGGGAAGATGCCTACATGAAAAATTAAGAGATCTCTTACTACTAACTTTGCAACACTCTTGAAAGACCTAGAATAAAAAGAGGAAATCACACCAAAAGGGAGTAGATGACAAGAAGTATCAAACTCAGGGCTCACATCAATAAAATGGAAAAAAATACATAAATAAATCAATAAGGTTGACAAACCCTTATTCAAATTAACTAAACTGTAGACAAATACTTTAAAATAACAATATTAGACATAAAAGTGAGGATGAAACCATAAACAGCAAGGAAATTCAGAGAATCATGAGGACATATTTTAAAAACTTGTAAGCCATTGAATTGAAAAAAATGTAAAACAAATGGATAGTTTCCTAAATATATAACCACTTACCAAAGTTAAATCAAAATTAGATAAGCAATTTAAATAGACTTTTAACCTCTAATCAAATATGAGCAATGATTAAAAGTTTCTTAACCCAAAAGATCCCATGGCCAGAGCATTTTAGCTCAGAATTATATCAGACTTTCAAAGAAGATTTAATGGCAATACTTCTTAAATTAATCCACAAACTAAAAGGGAACTGCCTAATTTGTCTTATGAGGCCACAGTCACCCTGATATTCAAACCACATAAAGACTCAAAAAGGAAATAGAATTGCAGACCAATTTCCCTTATGAACATAGATAAAATAATTCTGCAATAAAAGACTTGCAAACTGAATCCAAGAACACATCAAAAAGATCATCTGCCATGATCAAGTAGGCTTCATTCCAGAAATGTAGAAATAGTTCAACAAGTATAAATAGAAAAATGTAATTAATATACAATATAAACAACCCAAATGAACAAACATTGTGTGAATATCTCATGAGATGCAAAATTGACCTTTGACAAAATCCAACAACCTCTCATGATAAAAGCCCTAGGGAGATTATAGATATAATGTACCCTTCTACACATAACAAAGGCAGTTTACAGAAAGCCTATAGCAAATATCAACTTAAATGAAAAGAAACTCAAAGCAATTCCACTAGGTTCAGGAAGAAGACATAGTTGTTCACCCTCTCCATACATCATCAGTATAGGACTTGAAGTGATAAGACAACTGAAGGAGATCAAAAGGATACAGACTGGAAAGAAAGAAAGCAGAGAATCTTTATCTGAAGATGATATAATAGAATTCATAAGTGGACCTAAAACTTCCACTGGGGAACTCCTATAGCTGATCTAAATAAAATTCTCAAAAGAAGAAATTCAAATATCTGAGAAACATTTAAAGAAAAATGGATAGAGAAAATGTGGTTCATTTACACAATAATACTACTCAACTATGAAGAATGTGGAGTTTTGCACATTCCTGAGTTTTGCAGGCAAATGGATGGAACTAGAAAATATCATCCTGAGTGAGGTAACTCGGACCCAAAAGGACATGCACAGTATGTTCTCACTAATAAGTGGATATTAGGCAAGAAAAAAAAATAGTACATAGTACAGAATAGTCGTGATACAGTCCACAGAATTCAAGGTCAACAAGCTGAAGGTCCCAAGTGAGGATGCCTCAGTCCCACTTGGCAGGGAGAAGAAAGCAACCAGAAGTGGGGAGGAAGGGAGAGGGGGAGGAAGAGAGAGGAAAGGGAAAGGATATGGAGGTGGGGGGAGAGGGGAATGTGATTTGGTATTGGGTGGGGGAAAAGAACTGAAGCCTGAGGGCCAGCAGATAGAATGGAAAGAGGCAACCTCAGGAGGAAGGAAGTTGGGAGGACCTTCTAGAATGTGCCAGAGACCTGGGAAGTGAGAGACTCTCAAGACTCAAAGCGGGGGACCCTAGATAAAATGCCCTACAATAGAACTGTAGGGATGCAAATGGAGAAGAACCTGAGGAAAAGGAGGTCCAAAGGCAGGCCCAAAGTGGTATTCAGCTCAAGTGGAGGCCCCAAGACCTGACACTGTTACTGAGGCTATGGGGTGTTCACAGAAAGGGACCTATCATGACTGCCCTCAAAAAGACACAAGCAGCTGAAAGGGTCAGATGCCAATATATGCACCAATCAATGAACAGAAGCTGCTGACCTCTCTGGTTAAATTAGGGAAAAGCTGGAGGAAACTGAGGAGGAGGACAACCTTGTAGGAGGGCCAGCAATCTCAATTAACCTGGACCTCTGAGATCTCTTAGATACTGGATCACCAACCAGGCATCACACACCAGCTGAGATGAGGCCTCCAACACAGATACAGCAGAGCACTCCTGGGTCTGGGTTCAGTCAGAGACGATGCACCTAACCCTCAAGAGACTGGAGGCATCAGGAAGTTTAGAGGTCTGGTGGGGTGGGTAGGGTGGGGACATCCTTGTGGAGATTAGGGGGTAGGCAGGGAGGAGGTATGAGATGTGAAACAATTGGTGGTTGGGTGGGGAGGGTAATAAAATATGTAGTATAAAAAGAAAATAAAAAGAAAAGAAATTGAAAGGAAAGATGGCAGAACAGAGACTGGTGAGCAGGGAAGGATGGAAATCCTGTAGTCAGGGTCATGCTGTGATCCGCGCTGTAGTCAGAAACCGTGTTGAAGTTCAAGATCTACATTACTGTTAGCTGTAAAGGTCAAGGAGCTTTCTTCTGCAATGGTTTGGACAACTGCAGACTCAAGGTCTATGGAGACATAGGTTTCTATGACAACCTCTTTCCCTCACCCTCTACCCCAGTCCACCCCTCCCCCCCCAAAACAAAACAGTCTAGATGGGAAGTCATTGAAAAGAACTCTTAAAAATTGTGCTAAGGATGAAGTGTAGTTCTTCACAGTTGATGTTTTCTGGCAGGGGTGGCCATGGAGAAGGAATCAGTTATCTTTAAGGGTTTGACCATGCTCCAGTGAGTATATGGGGAATACAAATTGGACTTAGTATTCTTTTCTTTGGGGGGAATATAAGAGAGTAGAAAGTGAACCTGGGAGAGATGAATGAGACTAGGGTGCATTGCGTGAAATTTCTAAATAACCAATAAAAAACTCCATTAAGTTAAAAAAAAGTATAGTAATGAATTGTCAATGCTTTGATAGCTAAAGTCTAGTAGTAATCAATGTAGAATGCACAGCCATATGGAAATGTCCTAATATAACATAGTACCATGGATATTCCATTGGATATATGGAATGCATGCTTTAAAAAATTAATTTATTTATTTACATCCCAAATTCTGCTCCTACTCACAGAACCCCCCCCCTCCAATCCCCTATCCTTTTCTTCTGAGAGTGTGGGCCATCCTCCGGTATCCTCCCATCCTGGAGCATCAAGTCTCTGTAGGGTTTGGCCCATCCTCTCCAACTGAGGCTGGATAAGGCAGTCCTGGACACTGAGCTGCATGTCTGCCATAAGTGTTTTAAATTCCCTGGTCTTCTTCAGGACCGAATATGCTTTATTCATGTATGACATGGCCTGGGAAATAAATGATTCATTGAGTTAGATAGTTCACTGTTGACATGCCTGCTGCTACATCAAAATCCCTCCATCAATATCTCCAATGATAACATCAAACATGCTTTAAAATATTGGGAACTTGGAGGCTTACAGAGAAGTACATATACACTTTACAAAGTTCCAGTCATTTGTATGAAAACAGAGAGAACAGCAAATGCTGGCTGTCATTTTCCTTTCAGTGACAGACTTACATGACTAATTCGGAATAAAGTCTGCCAAAGGCCCAATCTGAGGAAGAATAGTCCACACCTTTCATTCATTTTTCCTATGAAACAGCTGGTTCAGTTCTGTGCACATATAGGTGTGCCCTCCATTGAAAAACACCACCACACATCAGTGCGAGGAAGAGACACTTATGCACAAGTCCCATTTTGCTCTGGACATGAGTCAAGATTTAATAAATCTTTTTTCACATCTTTATTAATGTTCTGAGATGAAGCTTTCATTTCTTGACCTGATGGTGTACTCTACAGGAGAGCTGACAATGACTCTCAGTGTAGCTTTGTGTCATTACTTTTAGTCAGGGGACCAAAAATGTACTGACCACTGTTACCACGTCCTCAGAGAAAACATCCAGAAAGTGAAAAGAGGCACGCAATGTCTTAATACTGCACAAGAAAAAGACTCTAAAATAGCCATTATAAATACCATAGATATCCTTAAAGAGGAAATGAATAAATCCCTTAAAGAATGCCATGAAAATGCAGAGTGGAAGGGAACAAATAAATCAGTTCAAGACCTGAAAATGAAAAGAGAATCAGTGTTGGAAACACAAATTGAGGAAAATCAGGGAAAACAAAAATTTAGGAACTAGAATGGGTCCTCAGAGGCAGCAAGTGTCCCCAGCAGAATGCAAGAGATAGAAGAGAGAATCTCAAGCATTGATGATTCAACAGAAGAAATGGACACCTCCGTCAAAGAAAGTGTTAAATCTCAAGATCTTCAGGAACAAACATCCAGGAAGTCTGGGAAAACATAAAAAGACCAAATCAAAGAATACTAGGAATAGAGGAAGGAGACGAAACCAGGTCAAATGCACAGAAAATATGTTCAACAAAATCACAGAAAAAAATCACCTTTATCCAAAAAAAGTACAAAAGTATAAAAGTAAAAAAGCTTACAGAACAACAAATAGATTGTCCCAGGAAACAAAAGTCCCCATATGACATAATTAGCAATACACTAAACATACTGAACAAAGATGATTAAATGTGCAAGGGGAAAAGACCAAGTAACATATAAAGGTCTATTAGAATTATACATGCCTTCTAAAAGGAGATTCTAAAACTCCTGAAGGGACTGGACGGTGTACTGTGGACTCTACGTGACCACAAATGCCAGATCAGACTACAATGCCCAGAAAACGTTCAGATATAGCCTTATACCTATTAGAATGGCTAAGATCAACAAAAACAAGTGACAATTCATGCTAGCAGGGATGTAGAAAACACTTGCCCATTGCTATTTAGACTGTAAATTTGAACAAACACTATAGAAATCAGTGTGGTAGTTCATCAAGAATCGATCTATCTCAAGATCCAGCTATAACACTCTTGCCATACACCCAAAGAATGCTTCCTTAAGATGATAAACCACTTATATGCTTGCTCAACTATGAACATAGTTCATTGCTGATCAATTCATAATATCCAGGAATTGAAAACAACCCAAATATCTGCCAACAGAAGAATAGATTTTTTAAAAAAATATAGTATATTTGCACAATTATTCAGCTGTTAGAAAAATTAAGTCGGAAAATTCACAGGATGGAAAGAGAAAAGATTTTTCTCATGGAGTAGAGAATTCAAATCATATATTGGCTGGTTACTTCCATAGGTTTGTGGCACCTTTATCCTAACTTGTCTCTTTTGATAGCTTGAAGAGTACCTTCCTGTACCAAAGAAGAAGTTTTGATGTTTTCTGGCAGGGGTGGCCATGGAGAAGGAATCAGTTATCTTTAAGGGTTTGACCATGCTCCAGTGAGTATATGGGGAATACAAATTGGACTTAGTATTCTTTTCTTTTGGGGGAATATAAGAGAGTAGAAAGTGAACCTGGGAGAGATAACAAGTGAATGAGACTAGGGTGCATTGCATGAAATTTCTAAATAACCAATAAAAAACTCCATTAAGTTAAAAAAAAGTATAGTAATGAACTGTCAATGCTTTGATAGCTAAAGTCTAGTAGTATGAAGGCACATGTTCGACCTCTCCATTTTCAGTAAGTTGTGGAGGAGTTGGCTTCAGCGATTGGACCTTGCCATAGTTCATGGAAAGAAACTGTAGTGTTGGCAATTCTGAGTAAAGATTCCCAGAACAAGAAGGAGAAATGCGTTATGTATTTGCTTATTTGGCATATTGGGTGTTAGGTCAATGATAACCGAGTTACAATCTCTAAAACCACAGAGGTTAGATATAGAATAAGGGATTCGGTGGTGTAAGGAAAACAGAATAGATACTTATTGACGGGGCTGGAAACGGAAGATCACCTGGGGAGGAAATAAGTCAGAGTAGGAAATAGAGAGAGACAACTCAAATTAAGAGCCATTTCAAGGGTAATATGGAAACCTAAAAGAGTAGATAATTACTAAAATTTGCACATATATGCAGGTGACCTAGATAAAATCATCAAATAAAGGAGTTGACAGAGACCAAACTGGACATCTCTTCTTACCAAGTGAAACTTGACGGCTGCGTATTGAATTACTTTCACCTAGTAAAGTTGTTGGCCAAAGGGGTCCCATAGGAATTCCCAAACAATCCATATTGTGGCCAAAACTATATTTTCCCACCAGAGAACAGTTAGAGCTAATAAACACCATCAGCAAAATGGCCGAATAACAAATTAACACATAATAATCAGTACCCTATCTGTGAGCCAAAGCAAACATGAAGAGGAGGAGGAGGAAGAAAAGAAAAAGAGGTGGAGGAGGACGAGAAGAAATAATAGAGATGAACCCATTCATAATCGGCTCTATAAAATAAAATAACAAAAAAATACAACAAAGAAAACATGGGTCAATAAAAGCTTTTACACCCTGCACAAACTGTAGAACACAGTAGAAGATAGACCTACCATGCTTATGTCTAAAAGAATATTGTGTAATAGCTGCATTAGCAAATGTAATCTACAAGTAAAGTACAATCTTCACCAAAAATCTGGTTATTCTTCACAGAAATTGAAAGAAAAAAATCTTAGAAATTATTTTGAAGTGCAAATGTCCTCAGATAACTAAAGAAACCCCTAAGAGGAAAATGGAGGATCACTATACCTGATGGCAAGTTATATTACAGAGGCATACTAGGAAAAACAAGGCACTGGTCAAAAACAGACACAGAGAGCAGTGAAATAGAATAAAACTCTGGATCTAAGTCCACATGGATACAGCCACATTTTCTGTTTTATTTTGTTTTGGTTTAGCTTGGTTTGATTTTTTGTTTTAGGTTTTAGGTTTTTGGTTTTTGGTTTTGGGGTTTGGTTTGGGGGTTTGGAGAATTGGGTTTTTGGTTTTGGTTTTTGGATTTTGAGTTTGGGTTTTTTGGCATTTCGGTTTTTGGGTTTGGGGTTTGGGGTTTTGGGTTTTGGGATTTTTTTTTTTTGGTTTTGGTTTTTGGTTTTTGTTTTTGTTTTGGGTGGGGTGGTTGGTGTATGATAATGATGCCAAAACACATGGGGAAGAAAGGACAGCCTCTTCAATGAACAATGCTTACCAAATTAGTATTTACATGTAGAAGTATGAAATTGGATTTGTTTGTTTGTTTGCTTCCTTGTTTTTAAGACAGGACTTCTTCATGTAGTAGTCCTGGCTGTCTTAGAAGTAGGTTTGTAGAGCAGGCTGACCTCAAACTCAAAGGTTCACCTGTCTCTTCCTCTTAAGCACTGGAATTAAAACTATGCGCCACCACTGGCTGGCTGAATTTGAATTTTTATCTCCACTCTGAGCAAGAATTAACTCCAAGTACATTGAATATCGTAATGCAAAATGTAAACAGCTGAACTGTTAGAGATAAAATAGGGAAAACATTTCAAGATAAAGGCACAAAGACTTTCTGGAAAGAACACCAACTGACCAGGAAGCAAGCTTCTCCATGGGAAGGGGAAACAGTTAATCAAGTGAAGACATAGCCTACAAAATGTGAGAAATTCTTTGCCAACTATATATCCAACAGATGGTTAATGTCTAGACTATTCAAAGAACTAAAAATAAAAAAATACCACCAGACACCACAAAAGCATAATCTAGTCAATAAGTGAGCCAAAGAAATAAACAAGCAGTTCTCAAAAGTTGAAATATGAATGGCCAATAAGCATGGGAAAAAGTACGCAAACTCACTAGCATTCAAAGAAACACAAGTTAAACTACACTGAGATTCTAACTTACTATTGGATAGAATTCCATTCATTGAGAAAATCAACAGCAAAGACTGACATGGATATGGACACTGAAGGTCAGAATGTAACTTTAGTGTGGTGGGGTCTCAAGGAACTACAACTATATCTATACGTAGCCCAGGTATATCATGCTACCTTTTTACCCAAGTTAACACATAATGAAGTTATGTCATTTGTAGGAAAATAGATGCAAATGTTAGACAATCTTATTAGGGGAATTAAGTCAACCTCTGGGAGACAAATACAATATGTTCTCTCTCATGTGTAGCTTTTAGATTTTATGCTGTCATATAGAATCATGTCTGTATATATATACTACATTAATGAGATATTGTCTTGGGAATCAAAAGGAAAAATGGAAAAAGACAGAGGAACAAAGAGAAGGCAGTGGCATTTGCTCATAAAATATCTATAAGAAAATATAAAAATATAAAATAAAATTAAGGCTTTAGTTTCCATCCGTACTGGGGGCTGACATGTTACCACAGCTCTCTGTATCCAGATCCCTGGATCCCTGGAGAGAGACGAATGGATCCCAGGAGTGCTGACACACCTGAGAGCACAGGTGAGACAACCACTTTTGCTCAGAGGGACCTACCTGGATCCCTCAGGACACAGGAACCAAGGAGCAGTCTAGGACAGGTTCCTTGCGGTTTCTGTGTCAGCCCAATGCTGACCCTGTGCAACAGCTATCAGCACCCAAATCCTGCTTGGAGAGAGCTGGTCTCCCAAGAGTGATGACACACAGACTTACAGGAGGGTCAAGCCTCTGTCAGAATAGCAAAACCAGCTAACACCAGAGATGGCAAGATGGTCAGAGTCAAGTGCAAGGACATAAGTAACAGAAGTCAAGGCCACTGCCATCATCAGAACCCAGTTCTCCCACCACAGCAAGTCCTGGTTACCCAAACACACAAGAAAAGCAAGATTCTGATTTAAAATCACATCTCATGATGATGTTGGAGGACTTTTAAGAAAGACATAAATAACTCCCTTAAATAAATAAAGGACAGGTAAACAGGTAGAGTCCCTTAAAGAGGAAACACAAAAACACAACCAAACAGGTGAAGGAATTGAACAAAACCATCTAGGATCTAAAACTGGAAATGGAATCAATAAAGAAATCACAAAGGGAGACAACCCTGGAGATAGAAAACCTAGGAAATAGATCAGGAGTCAGGGATGCAAGCAACACCAACAGAATACAAGAGATAGAAAATGCAAAATTCAAAAAGCTTCTAACATAAAACATACAGAAAATCCAGGACTCAATGAGAAGATAAACTTAAAGATAATAGGTATAGAAGAGAGCTAAGATTCCCAAATTAAAGGGCCAGTAAGTATTTTCAACAAAATTATAAAAGAAAACTTCCCTAACCTAAAGGAACAGATGCCCATAAACATACAAGAAGCCTACAGAATTCCAAATAGATTGGACCAGAAATGAAATTCCTCCAGTCACATAATAGTCAAGACACCAAATGCACAAAACAAAGGAGTATTAAAAACAGTAAGGGAAAAATGTCAAGCAACATATAAAGACAGACATATAAGAATTACACCAGGCCTGAGACACCGCCGGAAGGCCTGAGACACCGCCGGAACCTGAGGGAAACAGACCGGATAAACAGTTCTCTGCACCCAAATCCCGTGGGAGGGAGAGCTGAACCTTCGGAGAGGCAGACAAGCCTGGGAAACCAGAAGAGACTGCTCTCTGTACATACATCTCGGACGCCAGAGGAAAACACCAAAGGCCATCTGGAACCCTGGTGCACTGAAGCTCCCGGAAGGGGCAGCACAGGTCTTCCTGGTTGCTGCCGCCGCAGAGAGCCCTTGGGCAGCGCGCCGCCTGGTGAACTCAAGACACAGGCCCACAGGAACAGCTGAAGACCTGTAGAGAGGAAAAACTACACACCCGAAAGCAGAACACTCTGTCCCCATAACTGACTGAAAGAGAGGAAAACAGGTCTACAGCAATCCTGACACACAGGCTTATAGGACAGTCTAGCCACTGTCAGAAATAGCAGAACAAAGTAACACTAGAGATAATCTGATGGCGAGAGGCAAGCGCAGGAACCCAAGCAACAGAAACCAAGACTACATGGCATCATCGGAGCCCAATTCTCCCACCAAAACAAACATGGAATATCCAAACACACCAGAAAAGCAAGATCTAGTTTCAAAATCATATTTGATCATGATGCTGGAGGACTTCAAGAAAGACATAAAGAACTCCCTTAGAGAACAAGTAGAAGCCTACAGAGAGGAATCACAAAAATCCCTGAAAGAATTCCAGGAAAACACAATCAAACAGTTGAAGGAATTAAAAATGGAAATAGAAGCAATCAAGAAAGAACACATGGAAACAACCCTGGATATAGAAAACCAAAGGAAGAGACAAGGAGCCATAGATACAAGCATCACCAACAGAATACAAGAGATGGAAGAGAGAATCTCAGGAGCAGAAGATTCCATAGAAATCATTGACTCAACTGTCAAAGATAATGTAAAGCGGAAAAAGCTACTGGTCCAAAATATACAGGAAATCCAGGACTCAATGAGAAGATCAAACCTAAGGATAATAGGTATAGAAGAGAGTGAAGACTCCCAGCTCAAAGGACCAGTAAATATCTTCAACAAAATCATAGAAGAAAACTTCCCTAACCTAAAAAAAGAGATACCCATAGGCATACAAGAAGCCTACAGAACTCCAAATAGATTGGACCAGAAAAGAAACACCTCCCGTCACATAATTGTCAAAACACCAAACGCACAAAATAAAGAAAGAATATTAAAAGCAGTAAGGGAAAAAGGTCAAATAACATATAAAGGCAGACCTATCAGAATCACACCAGACTTCTCGCCAGAAACTATGAAGGCCAGAAGATTATGGACTGATGTCATACAGACCCTAAGAGAACACAGATGCCAGCCCAGGTTACTGTATCCTGCAAAACTCTCAACTAACATAGATGGAGAAACCAAGATATTCCATGACAAAACCAAATTTACACAATATCTTTCTACAAATCCAGCACTACAAAGGATAATAAACGGTAAAGCCCAACATAAGGAGGCAAGCTATACCCTAGAAGAAGCAAGAAACTAATCGTCTTGGCAACAAAACAAAGAGAATGAAAGCACACAAACATAACCTCACATCCAAATATGAATATAACGGGAAGCAATAATCACTATTCCTTAATATCTCTCAACATCAATGGCCTTAACTCCGCAATAAAAAGACATAGATTAACAAACTGGATACGCAACGAGGACCCTGCATTCTGCTTCCTACAGGAAACACACCTCAGAGACAAAGACAGACATTACCTCAGAGTGAAAGGCTGGAAGACAATTTTCCAAGCAAATGGTCAGAAGAAGCAAGCTGGAGTAGCCATTCTAATATCAAATAAAATCAAATTTCAACTAAAACTCATCAAAAAAGATAAGGAAGGACACTTCAAATTTATCAAAGGAAAAATCCACCAAGATGAACTCTCAATCCTAAATATCTATGCCCCAAATACAAGGGCACCTACATATGTAAAAGAAACCTTACTAAAGCTCAAAACACACATTGCACCTCACACAATAATAGTGGGAGATTTCAACACCCCACTCTCATCAATGGACAGATCATGGAAACAGAAATTAAACAGAGATGTAGACAGACTAAGAGAAGTCATGAGCCAAATGGACTTAACGGATATTTATAGAACATTCTATCCTAAAGCAAAAGGATATACCTTCTTCTCAGCGCCTCATGGTACTTTCTCCAAAATTGACCATATAATTGGTCAAAAAACGGGCCTCAACAGGTACAGAAAGATAGAAATAATCCCATGCGTGCTATCGGACCACCACGGCCTAAAACTGGTCTTCAATAACAATCAAGGAAGAATGCCCACATATACTTGGAAATTGAACAATGCTCTACTCAATGATAACCTGGTCAAGGAAGAAATAAAGAAAGAAATTAAAAACTTTTTAGAATTTAATGAAAATGAAGGTACAACATACCCAAACTTATGGGACACAATGAAAGCTGTGCTAAGAGGAAAACTCATAGCGCTGAGTGCCTGCAGAAAGAAACAGGAAAGAGCATATGTCAGCAGCTTGACAGCACACCTAAAAGCTCTAGAACAAAAAGAAGCAAATACACCCAGGAGGAGTAGAAGGCAGGAAATAATCAAACTCAGAGCTGAAATCAACCAAGTAGAAACAAAAAGGACCATAGAAGGAATCAACAGAACCAAAAGTTGGTTCTTTGAGAAAATCAGCAAGATAGATAAACTCTTTGCCAGACTAACGAGAAGACACGGAGAGTGTGTCCAAATTAACAAAATCAGAAATGAAAAGGGAGACATAACAACAGATTCAGAGGAAATTCAAAAAATCATCAGATCTTACTATAACAACCTATATTCAACAAAACTTGAAAATCTTCAGGAAATGGACAATTTCCTAGACAGATACCAGGTACCGAAGTTAAATCAGGAACAGATAAACCAGTTAAACAACCCCATAACTCCTAAGGAAATAGAAGCAGTCATTAAAGGTCTCCCAACCAAAAAGAGCCCAGGTCCAGACGGGTTTAGTGCAGAATTCTATCAAACCTTCATAGAAGACCTCATACCAATATTATCCAAACTATTCCACAAAATTGAAACAGATGGATCACTACCGAATACCTTCTACGAAGCCACAATTACTCTTATACCTAAACCACACAAAGACACAACAAAGAAAGAGAACTTCAGACCAATTTCGCTTATGAATATCGACGCAAAAATACTCAATAAAATTCTGGCAAACCGAATCCAAGAGCACATCAAAACAATCATCCACCATGACCAAGTAGGCTTCATCCCAGGCATGCAGGGATGGTTTAATATACGGAAAAGCATCAACGTGATCCATTATATAAACAAACTGAAAGAACAAAACCACATGATCATTTCATTAGACGCTGAGAAAGCATTTGACAAAATTCAACACCCCTTCATGATAAAAGTCCTGGAAAGAATAGGAATTCAAGGCCCATACCTGAACATAGTAAAAGCCATATACAGCAAACCAGTTGCTAACATTAAACTAAATGGAGAGAAACTTGAAGCAATCCCACTAAGTCAAAATATCACTGTTTGCAGATGATATGATAGTGTATTTAAGTGATCCCAAAAGTTCCACCAGAGAACTACTAAAGCTGATAAACAACTTCAGAAAAGTGGCTGGGTATAAAATTAACTCAAATAAATCAGTAGCCTTCCTCTACACAAAAGAGAAACAAGCCGAGAAAGAAATTAGGGAAACGACACCCTTCATAATAGACCCAAATAATATAAAGTACCTCGGTGTGACTTTAACCAAGCAAGTAAAAGATCTGTACAATAAGAACTACAAGACACTGAGGAAGGAAATTGAAGAAGACCTCAGAAGATGGAAAGATCTCCCCTGCTCATGGATTGGCAGGATTAATATAGTAAAAATGGCCATTCTACCAAAAGCAATCTACAGATTCAATGCAATCCCCATCAAAATACCAATACAATTCTTCAAAGAGTTAGACAGAACAATTTGCAAATTCATCTGGAATAACAAAAAACCCAGGATAGCTAAAGCTATCCTCAACAATAAAAGGACTTCAGGGGGAATCACTATCCCTGAACTCAAGCAGTATTACAGAGCAATAGTGATAAAAACTGCATGGTATTGGTACAGAGACAGACAGATAGACCAATGGAATAGAATTGAAGACCCAGAAATGAACCCAGACACCTATGGTCACTTGATTTTTGACAAAGGAGCCAAAACCATCAAATGAAAAAAAGATAGCATTTTCAGCAAATGGTGCTGGTTCAACTGGAGGTCAACATGTAGAAGAATGCAGATCGATCCATGCTTATCACCCTGTACAAAGCTTAAGTCCAAGTGGATCAAGGACCTCCACATCAAACCAGACACACTCAAACTAATAGAAGAAAAACTAGGGAAGCATCTGGAACACATGGGCACTGGAAAAAATTTCCTAAACAAAACACCAATGGCTTACGCTCTAAGATCAAGAATCGACAAATGGGATCTCATAAAACTGCAAAGCTTCTGTAAGGCAAAGGACACTGTGGTTAGGACAAAACGGCAACCAACAGATTGGGAAAAGATCTTTACCAATCCTACAACAGATAGAGGCCTTATATCTAAAATATACAAAGAACTCAAGAAGTTAGACCGCAGGGAAACAAATAACCCTATTAAAAAATGGGGTTCAGAGCTAAACAAAGAATTCACAGCTGAGGAATGCCAAATGGCTGAGAAACACCTAAAGAAATGTTCAACATCTTTAGTCATAATGGAAATGCAAATCAAAACAACCCTGAGATTTCACCTCACACCAGTGAGAATGGCCATGATCAAAAACTCAGGGGACAACAGATGCTGGCGAGGATGTGGAGAAAGAGGAACACTCCTCCATTGTTGGTGGGATTGCAGACTGGTACAACCATTCTGGAAATCAGTCTGGAGGTTCCTCAGAAAATTGGACATTGAACTGCCTGAGGATCCAGCTATACCTCTCTTGGGCATATACCCAAAAGATGCCCCAACATATAAAAAAGACACGTGCTCCACTATGTTCATTGCAGCCTTATTTATAATAGCCAGAAGCTGGAAAGAACCCAGATGCCCTTCAACAGAGGAATGGATACAGAAAATGTGGTACATCTACACAATGGAATATTACTCAGCTATCAAAAACAACGACTTTATGAAATTCGTAGGCAAATGGTTGGAACTGGAAAATATCATCCTGAGTGAGCTAACCCAATCACAGAAAGACATACATGGTATGCACTCATTGATAAGTGGCTATTAGCCCAAATGCTTGAATTACCTTAGATGCCTAGAACAAATGAAACTCAAGACGGATGATCAAAATGTGAATGCTTCACTCCTTCTTTAAAAGGGGAACAAGAATACCCTTGGCAGGGAAGAGAGAGGCAAAGATTAAAACAGAGACTGAAGGAACACCCATTCAGAGCCTGCCCCACATGTGGCCCATACATATACAGCCACCCAATTAGACAAGATGGATGAAGCAAAGAAGTGCAGACCGACAGGAGCCGGATGTAGATCGCTCCTGAGAGACACAGCCAGAATACAGCAAATACAGAGGCGAATGCCAGCAGCAAACCACTGAACTGAGAATAGGACCCCCGTTGAAGGAATCAGAGAAAGAACTGGAAGATCTTGAAGGGGCTCGAGACCCCATATGTACAACAATGCTAAGCAACCAGAGCTTCCAGGGACTAAGCCACTACCTAAAGACTATACATGGACTGACCCTGGACTCTGACCTCATAGGTAGCAATGAATATCCTAGTAAGAACACCAGTGGAAGGGGAAGCCCTGGGTCCTGCTAAGACTGAACCCGCAGTGAACTAGACTGGTGGGGGGAGGGCGGCAATGGGGGGAGGGTTGGGAGGGGAACACCCATAAGGAAGGGGAGGGGGGAGGGGGATGTTTGCCCGGATACCGGGAAAGGGAATAACACTCGAAATGTATATAAGAAATACTCAAGTTAATAAAAAAAAATAAATATATAAATAATAAGAAAAAAAAAAGAATTACACCAGACTTCTCAACAAACACTATGAAGGCTAGAAGATCCTGGGCAGATGTCATACAGACCTTAAGAGAACACAAATGCCAGCTCACACTACTATATCCAGCAAAATTTTCAATTTCCATAGATGAAGAAACCAAGATAGTCCATAACAAAATCAAATTTACACAAAATCTTTGCACAATTCCAGCCCTATAAAGGATAATAGATGGAAAATTCCATCACAAGGAGAAAAACTACAGCCTAGAAAATGCAAGAAAGTAATTTTCTTATAACTAACCCAAAAGAAGATGGCCACACAAACATAATCCCACCTCTAACAACAAAAATAATAGGACACAACAGCATTGGTCTCTAATATCTTTCAATATCAATGGACTAAATTCATCAATAAAAAGCCATAGACTAACAGACTGAATTTTTAAGCAGGACCCATCATTTACTGTATACAAGAAACACACTTCAGTAACAAAGACAGACATTTCCTGAGAGTAAAAGGCTAGGAAAAAATTTTCCAAGCAAATGATCCCAAAAACAAGCTGCAATAGCCATTCTAATACCAAATAAAATAGACTTTCAATCAAAATTTATCAGAGAAGATAAGGAAGGATACTTCATACTTAACAAAGGAAAAATCTAGCAAGATAAACTCTGAATTTTAAACATCTATTCACCAAATGCAAAAGCACATTCATAAAAGAAACTTTACTAAAGTTCAAAGCACACATTGCACCTCACTCAATAATAATGGGAGACTTCAACACCCAACTCTCATCAGGAAATTAGGAAAACAACATCCTTCACAATAGTCACAAGTAATACAAATATTTGGTGTCATACCTTGGTATGACTCTAACCAAGCAAGTGAAAGATCTATGGCAAGAACTTCAAGTCTCTGAAGAATGAAATTGAAGAAGATAGATGGAAAGGTCTCCCATGCTAATGCATTGGCAGATTAATTTGGTAAAAATGACCATCTTGCCAAAAGCAATCTACAGATTCATTGCAATCCCCATCAAAATTCCAACTCAATTCTTCACAGAGTTAGAAAGAGCAATTTGCAAATTCATTTAGAATATCAAAAAAACCCAGGATAGCAAAAACTATTCTCAACAATAAAAAGAACTTCTGGGGGGAATTACAATCCCTGACCTTAAGCTGTATTACAAAGCAATAGTGATAAAAAAAACTGTATGGTTTGGGACAAAGACAGGCAAATAGATCAACAGAATAGAATTGAAGACCCAGAAATGAACCCACACACCTATGGTCACTTGATCTTTGACAAAACAGCTAAAACCATCCAGTGGACAAAAAGATAGCATTTTCAACAAATGGTGCTGGTTCAACTGGTGGTAAGCATGTAGAAGAATGAAAATCAAACCATTTTTATCTCCTTGTACAAAGCTCAAGTCCAAGTGGATCAAGGACCTCCACATGAAGCCAGATACACTCAAATTAATAGAAGAGAAAATGGAGGAGATCCTCGAACACATGGGCACAGGGGAAAATTTCCTGAACAGAACAGGAATCGACAAATGGGACCTCATAAAATTGCAAGGCTTCTGTAAGGCAAAGGGCATTGTCATTAGGACAAGACAGCAACCCACCGATTGGAAAAAGATCTTTACCAGTCATACATCTGATACAGGGCTAATATCTAATATATACAAAGAACTCAAGAAGTTAGATTCCAGAGAATCAAATAACCCTATTAAAAATGGGGTACAGAGATAAACAAAGAATTCTCAATGGAGAAATATTGAAGAGCCAAGAAGCACCTAAAAAATGTTCAACATCCTTATTCAAACAGGGAAATACAAATCAAAACAACCTTGAGATTCCACTCATCATTCAGAATGGCTAAGATAAAAATCTCAGGTAACAGCAGATGCTGGAGAGGATGTGGATAAAGAGGAACACTCCTCCATTGTTGGTGGGATTGCAAACTGGTACAACCACTATGTTCATAGGAGCCTTATTTATAATAGCCAGAAGCTGGAAAGAACCCAGATGTCCTTTAACAGAGGAATGGATACAGAAAATGTGGTACATCTACTCAGCTATTAAAAAACAATGACTACATGACATTCTTAGGCAAATGAATGGAACTAAAAATATCATCCTGTGTGAGGTAACCCAAAAGAATACAATCCACAGACCACATGAAGCTCAAGAAGGATTGCCAAAATGTGGATGCTTCAGTCCTTCTTAAAAGGGGGAACAAAAATATTCATAGGCAGAGATATGGAGACAAAGTTTGGGGCAGAGACTGAAGGAATGGCCGTTCTGAGCCTGCCCCACCTGTGAATCCAGTCAATAGGTATACGGACACCAAAACTAGATAAAATTGATGAAGCCAAGAAGTGCATGCTGACAGGAGCCTGATATAGCTGTCTCCTGAGAGGCTCAGCCAGAGCGTGACAAATACAGAGGTGAATGCTAGCAGCAAACCATTGCATTGAGAATGGGGTCTCCATTGGAGGAGTTAGAGAAAGGATTGAAGGAGCTGAAAGGGTTTGCAACTGCATACGAACATGAATACCAACCAACCAGAACTCCGAGGGACTAAACCACTACCCAAAGAGTATACATGGACAGATCCATGGCTCCATATGCATATGTAGTGGAGGCCTTCCTCCACTTGTTGGGCACCAATGGAAGGAGAAGCCCTTGGTCCTGCCAAAGCTGGAACCCCCAGTGTAGGAGATATAATGGTGAGGAGACAGGAAGGGATAGGAAGAGGGGGAATGGGATAGGGGAGTAAAGGGACAGGAAACCAGGAAAGGAGATAACATTTGAAATGCAAATTAAAAACTATACAATAAAAAAAAACTTGAGTGACAGCAGATGCTGGCAAGGATGAGGAGAAAGAGGGAATACTCCTCCATTGTTGGTGGGATTGCAGACTGGTACAACCACTCTGAAAATCAGTCTGGAGGTTTCTCAGAAAATTGGACATAGTAGTACCTGAGGACCCAGCTATACCACTCCTGGGCATACACCCAAAAGATGCTCCAACATACAACAAGGACACATATTCCACTCTGTTCATAGCAGCCTTATTTATAATAGCCAGAAGCTGGAAACAACCCAGATGTCTTTCAACAGAGTAATGGATACAGAAAAATGTGGTACGTCTACACAATGAAATACTACTCAGCTATTAAAAACAATAACTTCATGAAATTCTTAAGCAAATGGATGGAACTTGAAAATATCATCCTGAGTGAGGTAACCTAATCACAAAAGAATATTCATGGTATGCACTCACTGATAAATGGATATTAGCCCAAAAGCTCAGAATAGTCAAAATACAATTCACAGACTACATGAAGCTCAAGAAAAAGGAAAACCAAAGTGTCGATGCTTCAGTCCTTCTTAGAAGGGGGAACAAAAATACTCACAGAAGACAAAGTGTGGAGCAGAGACTGAAGGAAAAGCCATCAAGAGACTGCCCCACCTGAGGATCCATCCCATATACAGACACAATACCCAGACAATATTGCTGAAGCCAAGAAGTGCATGCTGACAGGAGCCTGATATGGTCTCCTGAAAGGTTCTGCCAGAGCTTTACTAATACAGATGAGAATGCTTGTAGCCAACCATTGAACTGAGCACTGGGACCCCAAAGGAAGAGTTAGAGAAAGGACTGAAATAGCTAAAGGGGTTTGCAATCCCATAAGAAGAACACACTATCAACCAACCAGACCCCCCCCCAGAGATCCCAGGGACTAAACCACCATCCCAAGAGTACACAGAGGTGGACCTGTGGCTCAAGCCACCTATGTAGCAAAGAATGGCCTTTTCGGGCATCAGTGGGAGGAGAGGCCCTTGGTCTTGTCAAGGCTAAATGCCCCAGTGTAGGGGAATCTTAGGGTGGGTATGTGGAATGGAGTCAGTGAATAGGTGTGGGAGCACCCACATAGAAGCAGGGGGAAATAGCGTATTTATGGAGGGGAAACAAGGAAAAGAGATAACACTTAAAATGTAAATAAAAATATCCAATAAAAGAAAAAATGTCAAAAAATAAATAAAATGGAAAAATAAATTAGGAAAACATCTATGTGTAGGATTTGGGTCAATAGGCATTTTCAGTTTATTTGGGATTTGGGACTGTATAAAATTGTTTAATATAGCATCAAGATGCTTCGCTGTGTTTCATAGAGATTGGACCAGAGTTCATTCTTTAGAAATACCAAGCGTTGCTGTGGGTCCACTTCCTCCTCAGAAAAAGGTATTGCTGGCCTACAGATTAGCAGCATTCAGATAGGGGTGTGATGCTTTAAGTTGCAATTCCCTTGTGATATTTGAAGCTTAGTAAACTTTTCATATTTTTACTGTGTATATACTCTTTGGAATAATATGTAGTGTTTTTTCATTCTTTCAAAAAAAAAAAACGAGTGACTCACCTTGAGTTTAAAAAGTTCTTCAAAATTCTGGATAACATGTATCTATTAAATATATTATGCAAATATTTTCTCCTTATCTTAGGCTTCTCTTTGCATCCTTTTAACACTACCTTTCACAGAATATAGTGCTAAATTATAACAAAATACACCTTATCAATCATTTCTTCCATAGGCAGTCTTTTCAATACTGTAGCTAGGAGGTCACCACCAGAAACAACGTTTTCTAATGTTCTTACCACACTATCTTCTAGAAATTTTAGTTTTTCAGTTTTACATTTAGGTCTGCAACCTATTATAATTTAAATTTTATGAAACATAATAAGCCCTTGCCTCGTATGCTTTCTAAGCATATAGATATCTAATTGCCCCAGCACTGTCTGTTGGAAAGACCAGTCCATTGCCCTACCTTTGCTCATTGGTCACAGAGCACTGGACTCTGCATGTCTATTCCCAGGGTCTTTATTCTTAAAGTTGGGTAGTACGGCCACTGTCCAACTAAGATTGTGGGGGTAGCAGCCCTGCTCATCCACAACTTCAGTTTCAGGGTAACCAAAACCTTTCTTTACTTCTTCAGGCACAAACATATATGTGGTATACATACATATGTGCAGGCAAAAAACACATAAAATAAAATGAATAGGCTAATAATCAAGAGAAATAATCTTCAGAGTTTTAGTTAATCAAAAGTTTTAGAAGACACTTTAACAGTTTACCATAAAGTATCAGGAAAGAAATATGTACATCAGCATCCTAGTAATTAAGGGGAAGTTACTATTTTAGCTTAACCACTTAAAAATATTGGCAACTACGTGACCTGTGTCAAAAGACTTCATTAGGATTTCCCATTTGGGAACTTGTTGCTATGGCAATGTATGCTGGTGCTGAAATTTAGTCTGAAATAATTCAGTGTAGCTCAAGTGGCCCAGTTGGTAAACCTCAGAACACATAAATACTATTTTTGAATTCTCCAACTATGAGATCTTCATTTCTTGTGCCAGGAGCCAAAAGATGTAGACGTGTTACCCTAGTTGCCCTCCTCTCTGGTGTTGTTTGACTCGAAAGTAAGTGTGGTCTTATTTTGGCTCTTCTAGCTCGTGAACTGCACATCCCCCATTCGCTGCTAGACTAAATACTTCATGTAGATTGCCAGGGTAAGTTTTAGTGATGCCCTATATTCTATGTGCCAACATTTTCCATGCGTGGTTTCAGGCCCTGGAATAGTGTTTTTGAACGGCTTGTTCAATTGATTTTGGCCTCTCGTGGGGCTAAAGTTATTCCAACAACCCACAAACAAAAATAATCATAAATGGATGACTATGTGCCATGACTTAACCATGTGTTTTGTTCACTGAGAATATCTCTTGGGTGATTTTTGGAAAAACAAATTAAAAAGTAATGAATTTCTGATTGAGCATGCATTGCACTTTTGTATGCAATATTCCTTTAACTGTGACACTTAGTTGGTCCTAATGTTGAATCCAAAATTTCATACTAGTGTGTGCAATAATGTATTCTTATAAATCTCCTCCCATGACTACAGTGCTTTTAAACATGTAAGGTTAGGCTTTAGTCCACATTGTAATTATGCATGGCTGCCCTTTATAAGAGTTTGAGGTTGTAGAATTAAGAGTTTAGTATACCCGTTTCGTTTAGTGTTGTTTTTATCTGTGAACTGTTCTCATTTTTGTAGTATTCTGATTTGTTTTTTGTTTTGTTTTGTTTTGTTTTTTTGTTTCATTTTTTTATAATGGCTCCCTCACTGTTTCAGACTTGCTTTTAGGAAACAAAACCAAAACAGAGCAGACCTAGTGATTATCACTCACCATCCATACCTTCTTTGCCATGAATTCTTCAATGATGCTGTGAGTTAATATTGACTGAAATATTACCTCTTGGGATACTCTGATTCCCCAGGAATTTGGCAAATTGAATAGAGCTTAATTTCTGTGATACTTTGACACCTGTCTTTGAGTGCACAAGTTTGCAAGATCAGCAAGTTTTTTTTTTTTCAAAGAGCCGTTTCACTCCTTGAGTGATGGCTTTGTTGAAAACTAAGTGCTTAAGATTCCTTATTTCAGATTGTTGCCCATATGAGTTATCCCAGATCCCTGAGATGACTGAGTCTTGTGACTTTCATTGTGCCTCTTTGTTTTTAAAAGATGAGTCTAAGGCACTGAAAGGTGACATAGAACAGTGCAGAACACTGTCTTCAAGCCAGAAGTCCCAAACTTCACATTCCGTATCGTTGCAATTTACTGACTATCACGCTATGAGAAAATCTTCAACTCAAGATTTAGTTTTAATTAAGCATTTGTTATGGAGGTTGAATATTGTTTACTGTGTTGCTGTGACATCAGCACAATATTAATCGTGACGCTTGTGAAAGGCAGTGTGATACTAGCGGGATAGTGTGAGTTTTCTCTCCCGATCTGCCTTCCTCCTACACTATAAACGGGAGTATACTGTATAAGACATGCTTTCTGAATTTTACCAAAATCAATCCATAGGACTTTCCACTGTTGGACTCTGGAGCTCGATTGTAGAGAATTTAGGTCACTTCCCACAAGTGAAGGGAGGAAACTGGTCCATGTTTCTCTGCAGGTACATCGTCCTTTCTGCCCCTTGTCCCTCCCTCCTCTATGAGCAAGTATCAGCATATCATTGGGCAATACTGACATATTTCTTGTCTCCTAAGGTATCACACTATATTCCTAGCCTTCTATATCAGCTTTTGTTGTATTTTCGGCCATTTTCAAATTGGTTTTGGTCATTCTTTTGGACTCCTAGTGTTTCAAAACCTGCATAAGAAAAAGTTGGACAAACTCAGGAAAATGAGTAATCTCTAGGCAGTAGCTTATTCTCTTTCTAATGAATGCCAACTGAGACCACGAGAGCTCCACACGTTTTTAAGACAAGGTGCCCATATCAGAAACATCAGGTGATGGAGATAAAACAATGACTTAGCAGTTAAGAGCCCTTGCCGTTCTTCCAGAGGACTTAGGTTCAGTTCCCAGTACCTACATACACCTGCAACTCCAGGTCCAGGGGAATCACCTACTTCTAGACTCTGTGGGCACCTGCATGTACACATGCATGTGAGCATACACACACACACACACACACACACAGACACACACACACACACACCATGCACACATGCATACCACACACACACCCTCACACACACACACACACACACCACACTCCCCCACACACAACTATGCATACACACACCACACATACAAGCCATACACACATATACCATACACATACCCAAATCATACACACATGCAAATTATAATGAAAATTAACAGGCCCTGGGGTGAAAACTGGCTGGCAGGCTATTCCTAAGCTCCAGAGCTCCAGCCAGCATTCACTGAAACTGGTTTCTCGCTAGCTGGAAGGCATTTGTGCTAAGTACCCACAACTTCTGTTTCTTTGCAGGTGGAAAAGCTGCTGTCACCTGGACAGCACATGTAAGAAGGTGACAGCCACTGCCAGGGCTCTCCAAACTATCAGTAAGTTTCAGGGACATTCTAGGGCTTGGGAGTCTAATTCTCTTTACTCAAAATTAGAGTATTAAGCTCTGTTTCTCTCCTAACTGCTCTGTTTCCTTTTCATTATAACACTTTTTCTAAACAAATCTTACCATGAGTCCTCCTAATATTTAATAACAAGGTTCAAAGTGCAAATTCTTTGGCTAAAGTAAAGGATGAGTAATGGAAATACTGTAGTGCAAAACCTCTCATCATTGTTAAAATTTAATTTGATGAATGCAAAGCCTTGGACTAGATCATTTCTGAGGTATGCCTGCTTCAAGTTCCACAAAGAGGAGGACCCTTAGTTGGGCACCCCAAATTCTCAGGCCATTTGGGGTTTGTACAAGGTGATGGGGGGAGGGGGAACCCTCATCCATAAAATTGCATTTATATGAATTTGATAAATGGATGGATAAAGCTGGGGTTTTTAAGACAAACTGAAATATGTCTCTCTGCTTAAGATTTTTAATTTCTTGTGCCACTAGATTTGAATTTTAAGCCACCACCTTTTTTTCTGAGCCATCTACCCTATCCCTCCCCCAGAGTTTTTCTCTGCACACATATGAAAACCCAGCCTTAACCTCAGCTTCGCAAGCACCAAATATAAATATCTCTCACAAGTGGAGCTGGCTTGGAATAATTGCTTCAGCTTGCTGTCTCCTTTACAGCAAAACTGGAGGGAAATGCTGAGCAAGCAGATTAGTGGCCTTTCTTATTAAGGATCTGAGAGCTGGGTCTTTCTTGTCTTTGGTCCTGTGGACGAGTAAAGCATTTTTCCCTAAGCTTTGGACTAAGAGGAAACTACAAGACAAAATTACAAAACTAACTCCCCCACCCCCAACCCCCTGAACTCTGATCTCTTTCCCTGATCTCCCGAAATAGTTCAGTACCGTGAATGTGTGCATCCCTCGTGTTCCCAGAGTGGGACAAGTAAGAGATGAGGGGACGTTAGAGTGCCATTTGAAGCTATTATAGCGAAAGATCCTCATTGTTGTCCTTCTCCATCATTCCTCCCCAAGGAAGTCTGATGTTAAACATGAATCCTGCTGACTAAACCAGGGCTATGGATCTGAGGGCAAGCCATCAAGTGGTGGGTCTACCAACAAGACTTCCAGCCACCTGCCTTCATTATTGTTTATCATGATGTCTGCTATTTAAAAGAAAACTTTAATCACTTAACACTAGTTTTATTGGGCTGTCAGAATGTGAGGGAGTGTGGGCGGAAAATCATTTCATGTCTTGTGGAACACTATTTTGGTAAAATATTAGGACAAGTCTATACCTTCCTCCTTCGGAAAATAAGATACAAAACCAATTAAAGTTAAATGATTACTGAAATGCATCTAATTAGTATTAACTTACACACGTCAAGCTGTGATTGGCAGCCTCTACTGCAGAAACTTCTGTTTGGTGTTGATAGAGAAGATAATTGATATGGCCGTGGCCTCTTCTTCCCAGACAACTGCTTAGGAAAGCACCTTCACAGCTCACAGCATTCCCTCCCTTCGGGTCGGTGTACATTTTCCTCAACCTGACAAGGTCTGTCACATATTATCCGACAATTGATCACCAGCTCCTTGCAAGTCTTAACCTATTGTTTGATCACACATCAAGAAAAATGGCTTTTTATGTCTTCTATCTTGGTCATGAGGAAGGAGGAGAAAGCAGGGACACGGGCTTCTGGCTCCAGCTCATTACTTTTTTCAGATGATAAATGGGTAACTAGGCAATTTAACTATAAAATGGTCTCTCCTCTTCTCAATAAGCAAATGCAAGGAGTTTCTTTGGTTCAAGCTAAGTGGAAAGGGAGTTTGACTGCCACTTCTTTTGTGTCCGATAAGAGGTGCCTCTGTCTGTGTATGTAGAAGCCTCTGGGGCAGCAGGTGTGTGTTTACACGGTATTTCTGCAACTGCTCCGAAATAATAAGATTTTAAGCGGACACACACAGAGACTAACTGAAACTCTCTAAGATACTGCTATGATCACTTTACACATTTCATTCACAACATTTGTTATGCATAAAATGATTGGAAGTAACCTCCAGTATATAAAGAAATCAGAAGGAAGGAAACACACCCATGCAGTAAAATCAATCCCCCATGGGAAGAGATTTGCTTCCTTGTTTCCATCTGGAACTGGAATATTCCACAGTGTTTGGCCCTTGTGCTGAAGGCTTGGCTCCAGCTGGCAGTGCTATTGAAAGGCAATGCCTGGTTAGCAGAAACAGTCACTAGGACGGGTCTTTGAAGAGGATTTTGGGACACTAGACTTCTACCCACTTCAACTTTTTAGATATCATGAGATGAGCGACTTTGCTCCAATACACGTTCCCCACTACAACGCTTTTCCTTGCCTCAGTGGAGCCAAGCAAATGCCATTTGAAATCTCTGAAATATAAGCCAAAAGAATCCTTCTTCCTGTTAAGTCAATTTCTTCAGGAATCTCCTCTCAGACTAACACAGTCTCCTACAATGAATCCATTTTTGTTATGGTTCAAGTTTTTACTTTGAACGTATAGCAATATACATTTTAGTTTTCTCAGGATGGTACAAAATCTGATGGAGGAATTAATCTTGTTTAGTAGATTGCTATTCGCTATCAAAAATGAAAAGCACTTAAAAGGTTTTAGAGAATGGCTAAACAGAAAAGGTATGGAAAGATTAGTGTTAACCTTAAAGTATCTAACTACATCCTGTGGAGGGGTTGGAATAACGTTCTTTTAGTAAGTCTCTTCTCCCTGTGTTGGTTACTTTTCTCATCATTGTGACCGAGCACCAGACAAGATATAACTTAAGGCAAGTTTGAGACAACAGAGCCCATCTCAGTGGGGAAGACATGGCGGGATTCATGGTGATAGAAGCATGTGGTATTCCTTCCATGTTTCCAGCCTGGGAAGTAGAGTGCTTGGACTCAGCTGGGCTACAATGGGTAAGTCCCTACCACCACCCCAATCCCTCGGCCTAGGCCCCTCCTCTTAAAGGGTTCAGAACTCCCCCGGACAGTTCCCCAGCTGAAGGTCCAGTGCTCATTGAATCTTCCAGAGACACTTCAAATTTAAATCATAGCACTACCTCGTTCATAAAACATGCATTCCTAAGAATCTTGCGTTATACATAATCAGTAATTTGAAGACACAAAGAATCTTTCACCTGCCTGAGTGATATGACAGGGTCCCAGATATTTGTAAGATGTCCTTCTATTACCATAGAAACTCTTAGCATCTAAAAGTATTTACAAATGCAGCCTTGGTGACCTCCTATTTTGAATCTATCTGTCCTTCCTAGTGGTAGAACTTAGGGAGTTAGTTCATCTTTTTGTACCTTGGTTTTCCCATCTGCAAAATGAAGATAATAGCTGTGTATCACCAACAGAAATATTATTATTCTGAGAGTTAGCTTTTTGGTAAACTCCCAAGGATGGCCCATCAACATTCAGTGTACGTGACTATTGCCCTCCTCTGTCTCATTTCCACTGCCCCAATAACCCTCTTCCTTCTTCTAAAAGTTCAGAGTGGTGATTCTAATCTTGAAACTTGCCTTGACTCTTTCCAAAATCTTTTGAAAATAGTAAAAGATAACTAGAGGGAGCTGGGAAATATGGTGCTGGAAACAACCCAGTGTCAACAAAGAAACCTGATACAGAGAAACATACCGTTCTGAGTCTCTCAATCAAATTGCTCTTTGAATGAAGAGAAACTCATTCCCAGGGCTCAGACATGGGAAATGTTGGAGTGGATTTGAAGTCTAAGATAGATGCCATGCTACTAAGAAAGATGGGCTTAGAAACATGATTGAATACTCATTTTCATTGTATTTACTTCAGCAAATGAAAGCTTAATATTGATGTTGCCTAACCTTAGCTTGTGTGCTAAATGTGATCTTTATAAGCATAAATATTCTATGACACTTATATACACACGTATACATATACATATAAATTATGTTTGGAAAAGTGGATTTTCCCAGCATTTTTTAAAGGATGGCTACCATCTAACAATGCTTGACCTAATGATACCCTAATTGCAGCCAAACAGCATGCAATCTACCTGCCTTTCCTCATTAGATAACGTGAAGTAATGAAAACTTGTTGCTTGGGTACTGTCTCATTAGCTCTTCGGATGCAGATTTAAACCAATTACATGTTGGCATCATTTATTAAGTTTGAGATGTTTTCCAAAAGCCTGTAGAACAAACGGTGAGTCATGGCTAAATCCAATGTGAGTGAGCAGTAGATTCAAATTAGTAGAGATAAAATTAAATTTTTTAATGTAGCATAAATGAAATATCTATTTGGAACTTCTCGGGGTGACCTTCAGGTTCTGCAAATTCTGAATTAAAACTTCCAACTTGAAAGACATGGGCTCAGAGCCTGGCCATATGCATTTCGAGTACCATGGAGGAAGAGGCCCAGCCAGCCACAGTAAACAAATGTAACTAGTTTGGGAGAAATGCTATTGACAGTATAATTCTAATTTTCCTCCAGCTCCCAGAACAGATGTACCTCCGAGTCCGTAGACTGCAGTACTTAACTGCAGCTACTCAGCTGTGACCTTCAGCCCCAGGCTCACTGCAATAAAATTTTCATGCAACCATATGGAAGAATATTTTAATAGAGATTTACTGTCAGTAACTGTCCCAAAGGAGCAAATAAGGAAGCTGTAACATATTGCGTACAGTAAATCAAGGGGACTTCGATGGAAAAACGAACCCTCCCGGAGGCAAGCATCTTTAAAATTACAGGCAACACTTTGTACAAATATGTATACAAAGGACTAGATTTGCGCTTGGTTAAGTAGCTCAAAATGCTTTCATTTTGCAGATTTATTTATTTAGAATTTATTTATTGGATTTGGTAAGTGGTAAGCATTTACCTACCAGGGATGAATATGTATGCATCTCCCTACCCTGGGGCAAAACGGAAGTGAGGGAGGGCCACTTTAACTGCAAATCTCATCCAACCAGGGAATGTGGCAGGCAGCACAAAGCCCCCCCAACCCCAGCCCCAGTCAGATTTACTTCAATCTGGGCTCAGGCATTAGCACCAAAGACAGAACATTCCCATAGCCAGCACATTAAAAAGTATGAGATGAGATAGCCGAATAAAGTTCAGCTTAAGTAATTGGGGCAAAATACTCATTAAAATTCCCAATAGAGCATCCCAAACCTCTCATGAATCCTGAATTATATTTTACCACATATTGAATGTGTGTGTGTGTGTGTGTGTGTGTGTGTGTGCACATGCACAAAAACTATTATTCTTTACATTGTAAACTATGAAATGACAATTTTGATCTAAATAGATCTTGGACTGGTGGCATCCGCCGGTAAATACGATCTCACCAGCCTGTGACTCCATGGTACAGGGCCAAGGTAAACTAAGGAACAGGGTGGTCCCTGAGTCTGCCACCTACCACACAGCTCCTAGTTCTCCCTGATACCCATCCTTGCTCAGCTTCAGCCTTTACTGTTAACAACATTTCAGCTCCATCCAGCACTCCTCTTCTCTACTGATGGAAACTCTCATGAGGGACAGTAATTCAGAGATAAATAGACCGAACCCTGTTCATGACAGTCATATTTTACGGCAGAGAAAAGACAGAAAGCCTAAAGCTCATGTGTAGGAGGCATAGCATAAACGTCTCATCCGTGTGTGGTCCATATCAGAGGAACATGTCTTGGCATTAAACTAAAGATCAAAATATCCAAGTGACCGTGAATAAGGGACTCGGGTGATAAATCTTTATGTTTTGCTAAATGACTGGGTTGCAGCATTTGACAAAGAGTGACAAGAGAATTTTCATAGCTAATAAAAGGAGGTTAGGCATTCCATTCTTGTCTTCAAGTGGTTCTGTTTCCACATAACACAAGTAAGGTGTGCAGAAATCAAACAGGATAGATTACACAGTAAAAAGGGATTAGGTGAACCTAAGTGGAAATCATAATGCAATAGACAAAGGTAGATGTTCCTTCCTGCTGTTAGATTACTGTATGAATCACTCAGCATGACCAGTAACTACTTAGTGACCCACCAAGATTTTTGGTGTTCCCACTGATGTGTGCTTTGTACATGATTGCATAGCTGAATCACCAGAGCTGCACTCCATAGGTGAAATAAAAGCTAGACATAGATTTAAAATGTAAATGTAGGGTTCAGGCATGGTAGCATACACATTTTATCCCTGTCCTTGAGAGGCAGAGGCAGGTGGATCTTTGTGAATTGAAAGCCAGTTCATAGCAAGTTCTTAGGCTAGTCAGAGATGGGTGGTAAGATCCTGTCTCAAAATGAGCACAAACAATGACAACAACCAAAACACAATCTGATAGAAGCATGCTTAGTATAAGCCTCACAAGCGTCTGTCTTAGTTTGCTCTCACTAGTTTTTGAACCAGGTTTTCTGTTTTTATATGGAATGCAATGGACCTTTAAAGACAATTTTCTTCTGTGTTTAATCCTGTAAATTTACCAAGAATATGTGTGCCTTTTGTTGATCCCATTTCTAAAACAAGTGATTTAAGAATGCTTATTCATTAAAGGCTTAAGATTTTTGTTCATTTCCCAGTGACACCCCAGTCAGCTCTCCACCTAGTCTGGTAGTACAGGGATTCAGAGAAACACTCTGTGTCCTTCACCCTCATCTTACTCTCTATTTCCGGCAAATCTTTTTCTTCTCTGTGCTCCGTAGATTCTACACTCAATCCCTTCAAACCTCTGAATCATATGACACTAAAATATAGTTACTGTCTTCCTTCTCCAGCCTTGTAAACCTTGACTGTCTTCTAAGACTTAGTTCAAGGGTCCCTATGCATCAATAAATCCTATGTAATCATTCTAGGCTTCTCGGTAAATGCTAGGGTCAAGATACTTTACACTGAGTAGAGGGTATAATCTGAGAACATTATCATTTAATCAACAGAGCCTGATGGTTTACGTGTTAATCTTTTGATCTTTTCTTTTTACCTCTCAAAAGACTGCCATCACCTAGAGACCAAAATTTTAACACAAGAGGTGGAGAGAAAGAAAATTGGTGAATTGACATTTCCCAATCAAACAATAGTCAAGTGTGGTTGGTAGAAAGGGGTAATTTTGCAACAGAGATGGTTTAAAAAGCCAGCCAGAAGCCATGTATAGTGTGCACATATTCCATATATAAAACATATACAAGACTCAGAAAAAGTTCATTCCTTTATTATAATTTAGAAAATTTTAAATTACAGGTCTTTGAAACTTAATGCAGTGCTGCTGTTTTCAAATGAGAAGGGATGTTAGATGATTTGTGGGTGTCATGCAAGAAAACATGTCTATTGCTTTTAAATAAATGCATACTTCAAAGTGCTTGGAGAGTTCATTCACTTATGCTAACCATTGCTTTGGGAATTATTTTTGCACTTCTAATTGGGAAGCAATATTTTTCCCATAGCGAATATAAAAGGAGATGTTTCCCTTACCTAAAACTTTTATAATTTTTGAGTTAGCAATGTGTGATTCCGAACTGTGGTGCATGAAATACTGACAGTTTAGAACACTCACAGAGAGGTAGAGATGCTTTTCATTCGATATGATTTGATAAATTTGACTTGTTCAGGACTAAAGTTCCCCTTCTCATACATAGCTCAGCAGTTCTGAACAAATTTAGTTGATGTTGCTTTCTTTTATCTTTGATTCTCCCAAATGCATTAAAGTGCAGTGAGGTGGTTGATATGTTAGCAGGAGGATCTGAAATCTGGAAGTTAAGAAGCAGTGAGTTCAACCCACTGTGCTAACCCGTGACAATGACGACTCCAACTCAACCCATGTGAAAAGTCTTGGTTTCTTTGGGGAAAAGGTATATCAGCCAGAAAGGGCAATGACACTGTAAACTTTCATAAAAGCATTGTGATGGTGGCAAATAATTATGTGACCTTGCATGAACAGCTCCTTTGTGTGGACGAAAGAGCTAACTTATAAGGTAATGTAAGTCTCATTCTATCTTTTCAGAGTTTTCTGCCTGAATCGTGTTTAGCATGAATCACATGACTCTGAAGACTGGAGTAATCATTGAGACAAACTAACTAGGTCATGTTATAATCATCTGTGAGACAGACAGCCCATCAGATTTCAGGGTGAAACCAATCTTCAGCAAGATCTCCTTGACTTTGTCCGTGTGCACTGCTTCTCAACTCATAGTCCTAGACCCAAAAGTAACAAGATTTCATTTGCCTTGAAACCCTTGCAGAAATTCAGAGCAGTGAGAACCATTCTATTGTAAGGTCAGAATGGTGTCCAGTAAAACCAATGAATGAGTGGGAAATGGGATTTTCAGTAAAACCATCATAAATGTTCTTAATTACAAAACTCCATTTTCCTATAATTCATTTATTCAATTTTTATCTCTCATGTTAGATAATAATCTGAATCAGGTTAGAGTTTTTAAATATTATTATATTTAGCTAATGTTGAAGACGATGAAAGAAACTATGTGAGAAATTTAATTGATGGACTTCCCTTGACAACAAAAAAATACATAAAGCTTCATAAGATGACAATTAGTGGAGAAAGAATTGTACCCTAACTTCTGTTCTCAGAAAGAGTTGGCTTCTTTATTAAAAATGTTAATCCTCAACTCTCGAATGCTTAGTATAATCCTCTATTTAAAATACAATCAATTTTAAGAGGTTAAAAATAAAAGGAGAAATATAAATAAATGCATGGTGAGAACAACCCTCCCCCATATATCGTGTTATTATCAACGATATTAACAAGTATTTGTCATGTGCTCAAAGATAAGAAATTTTGAGAAATCTTCATAAGCCTTCACTTGTTCTTATTTGTTGAGTGGCTATGCTGTCCTCTGGGCCAAGGCTTTAGAGTTCTTACTTCAGATACTGGGAAGACAGTGGTAAGCAAAGAAGCCAGCCTGAAACAAGTTATGTTTCTATGGTAAAGCAGGAGCAAAAAGCAAGAATAGAATAAGATAGTGAGGCAATGAGCAAAGGGAGGAGCTGGTTGGCCTGGGAAGTAAGCCCTTAATGGCAGAGCATTCTTCCCTTCTTTAATTTCCCTTCTGCTTACTGACAGGTAAAAGTCACAGTTCACCTCAACCAAACCTCACAAACATGTGCATGGAGGTGTGAGTTAAAGCAATGACTGACCATGCTGAGTTTTTGCTGTAATGTAGTGACCAAAAATGTCCAGTGTGTTCATCCCTGCCATACGATGCCTGTAGCCACTGTGTCATGTTTTCTTTCAGTGACAAAAGTCATAGATAAGAAAAATTCTAGGAAAATCACTCCCAGATGTGACATTTTGCAAAATATCCATGTAGATGCTGTGGTCACGTTAGTGATACCTGCATCTTCAATGTTCTTGCCGACTGTTTTATTTCGTCAATCTGTAGAACCAGTATTTGGACAACAAGGGTTCAACTATTCTCTCTCTCACTGTGGTCCACAGGCCATAAAATGAGAACAATGAGAGGTCAGAGTGGTGGAGTAATTCTAAAGCATGTGACTTAACAGGAAACCAGTAGAAATTCACAGGCCAATCCATTAGTTTGATATCTTGATAGCATAATAAGAGGTACATACACAAGTAGGCTTTTTCATCAAGTACCTTATACCCACTATAACTCATTGTTGGATTAACTTTTTAAATGTTTTTACAGATGTGTTGTGAAATACAGAGATCCCCAAAAGGTTAATTGTCATATTTTCTTGCAGTTATATGAATACACCGTGTTGTAGCTTGGATCTGAAATGTACTCTATTGGCTCAGGCCTTGAATACTTGATCCACAGCTGGTGAGGCTACTTTTGGGGTCCACTGAACATTTTGGTGGTAAGGCCAACTTGTAGGAAAATCACAATGAAGATTATATCGGGAATCTGGGTTCTCTGTGTCTCTGTATCTCTGTCTCTGTCTCTGTCTCTGTCTGTCTCTCTGTCTCTCTGTCTCTCTCTGTCTCTCTGTCTCTCTCTCTGTCTCTCTCTGTCTCTCTCTGTCTCTCTCTCTCTCTCTCTCTCTCTCTCTCTCTCTCTCTCTCTCTCTCTCTCTCTCTCTCTCTCTCCCTGCTCTACGATCATGAAGAGCTTCTGACATGTGCTCCCACCACGACATACCCAACCATCCATCTTGTCGGTTCTGGGTGGCATGCTGTAACCCCTCTACTGCCACATTTTTGTCAACCCTACACAAACTACAGTTACTTGTAAAGGGGAAACCCAGTTGACAACCTGACTATATCAGACTGGCCTGTGAGCAAGTCTCTGGAGCATTTTCTTGATTATTGACTGATGCAGGAGGGCCCAGTCTACTGTGGGTGTCACCATGCCTGAAGAGGTGGGACTGGCCTATATAAGAAAGGCAAATGAATATGTCAGGAGAGAGTAGGCCAGTAAGCAGTGTTCCCCTACAGTCTCTGTTTCTGTTCCTGCCTCAACATTCCTGCTTTGAACCCTTCCCCTTCCCTTCCCTTCATGATGAACTGAACACTATGAGATTAAATAAGATAAAATAAGCTATTTCCTCTCTTAATTTGGTTTGGATCACTGTGTTTATCTCAGCAGCAGAAAAGAATCTAGGACACTCCTGAAATTGTAAGATGAAATAAATCCTTCCTCCCTTAACTTGTTTTTGTCAGATGTTCTGGTCACAGCAAAGTGAGTGCCTCAAAAATTTGAAATTACCCAAAGGAAGAAAGCAACAGATGTAGATTCCTACTGGTGTCAAAGAATGGGTGATTCTTTTCAGGATAGGGGACTTAGAGTATTTCTCATTTCCCTATTACTATGGCTACAGCCTCTCTTAAGCCTTGAGTCCTTTATCTGTGAGGGTCTGGGGATATTTATGTTTTTATGTGATAATTTGGGATCTTCACATCTGTGGACACATTCTGTATCCTAAAGGCAACAATTAGCTCTTCTTGTTCTTAGTCAAGGCATTCCATAAGCAAAACAAAAGGAGATGTTTGTTTACTAAACCTTCCTCCTGCTGGCTTGATATAGTCATATACAAAGCCCTGGAGAAAATTCTCTAGAGCTCTGCTAGTTTCTGACTAGTTTGGATGAGAATATTGACTTGTGATCTTGATTTTTTTTAAGCTTGTGTCTCTACTAGAGGAAGCAACAATATCAAATCATATCTTGAGACAATGACCTAAATGAGAAACAGAGAGATCCACATTCATTCTGGGTGCTGATGTATAAATGCTACCTCTCTCACAGTTTTATCTTTGCCATCTAGAATTGGACAAAGTGAACACAGAACACCATTGATGTTTGACAGGACATAAAGTCCAGAGAAATTTCTAAAATGTTTCTTTACAGTTTTAGCAGTAGTTTTCATTTGTCAGAAGTCACTTCTTTTTATCTTATCTATTGTTTTCCAAGACAAATTTCACAAAGGAATGTCCTCATAACAGCCCAATAGAAGCTTGTGTGATGAAACACGAGTTTTTTATTTCCTTTTGGAGAGAAACTCTCTCTCTGCCTGTAGGTCTGCCAGGGAAGAAAACACGATGTATAACTCCCCAGAGTTAATAATTATCAAGACCAAGTCCAAGTGGCCTAAACTACTACATTTGGTTGTACGCCCAGAAAGTATAGTTCAATGGGACCTTTGTTTGGAATAGACTCTACATCTAGGGGTTGGGGCCATTTTTTGCCATTTATTTAGAATTTTTATATTCAGGGGACTATGGGACCCTCCCTGCTCTCATCTATCTTCAGGCTATGATTCTTCACTAGTCTCTGCAGGCTCTAGGTTGTCTGTGGTGCATATTATTTGATTAATAATTATCTGGAGAGGAAAAATGGAAACATCCAAGCAAAAAACCCAGAATTAAGTCTGAGCAAAGATATACTTTTTAAAAAAATAATTAATATACCACAGAAAAAAGCAGGCTTATTTGTGAATATAATTATTCTGTGAATATATGTGATTTCATAGCACTGCTATTTGAAAAATAGTTCAATCCATAAAGGGAACAGAGGAGTTAACAAAATATTACAGTCATCTACAGTGCCCTGGACAAGCCTATTGCCACACTGAATCCTTCCTGACTAGAAGAATCTCTTCATAAATGGAGAGCCATTGTTATGATTAAATGGAGGACAAAAACCACTAGTATCCCTAGTCTAAACTGACCTGGAAAGGTTTTCTCCCAAGTGTGTACCATTCTCCCAGGACCTTTTATCAGCTCAGTGCCCTGCTCAAGACTCTTCCGGAGTTCTTGTTACAAGAACTTCTGTCTCTTGGGTGCTCTGTCTGCTTACTGTTACAAATGTTCGTTCCCTTCCAAGGAAGATATGTCATTTCTGAGATATACCCTCAATTGATTTGTTCCCTTGTCTCTGTCCATTGCTTCTGTTCTGTTGGGCATGCTAGTCCTCAAAAACACTATCCACCACTGCTTGTCAAATTGAAGTCCATTGTCCAGTGAAAATGTCACTTTTCAACTTCTGAAATACCAGAAACCTCTCTCTGTGGTCACCAAGGTGTTTCCTTCACAGATGTTCTCTGATTCGTTGGCTGTGCCTATGGTGTCTCCACCTGCAAAGTCAATGGTTCCATGAGATAGTCTTCCAAAACAGCATTGTTCATCTTTGAACCTCCCATTCTTCTGCGCAAAGAGCAGCATGTTCAACGCAAGTATATTATATTCAGTTGGTGTCATTGTTGAGCACATAGGTACATAAAAAAGCTTGATAAAGTATTCTGCAGGAATGTTGGAAGCATGCTCTTGGGTCAGAAGTATTAATATTGTGAAAATGGCCATTCTATAAAAAGCAGTCTGTAGATTCAATGAGATCCCAATCAAAATTACAACTCTTTTGTCCACAGAAATAGAAAAAATAAGCTTAAAATTTATACAGGAACACAAAAGATCCCACATAACCAAATAACTATTGATGATAAGAATATTATGGGATGTATTTATCTTGCCTGATTTCAATCTATATCACAGGGCTATAGTAATAAAATCTGTATGTCACTAGACATAAATAAAGACAAATATCAGTGGAATAAAACACCTACATATAGGCCCACATAACTATAACCACCTAATTTTTTGACTAATATTGAAAAAAATTGTGTACGAAGCTTACCCTAAAGAAAAAATAGCATCTTCAACAAACAATGGTAGAAAAAACTGGGTGTCAACATACAGCACAATGGGTGTTCGTGGTGGTTTGTCTTGGCTTTCAACTTCACTCCACCTAAAATTAACTAAAACCAAACATCTGCTTTGGCTGTAAAGGATTTTCTTGACGAGATCATTTCAAGTGGGAAGACCCAGTCTAATGTGGGTGGCACTTTCTGGTGGCAGACCAGGGCAAAGCACATGAAGGAAGGATGCTTTGTTTTCTGCATGTGATCTCACTCCTGCTGGCCAGCTGAATCTCACTTTTCCCCTCATGCAGTAACCTAGCTTCTTTGGGCTTCCAATATGGATTGAAGACCACAGTTCTCAAGAATCCTCCATGACTTTTGTGCCTGGGTGGTGCTTCCCAGACAGTCCTTCCTTTGGGATTGAGCTACTCCTAGGTAGCTCTTGGGTTTTTGTTGTTGTTTTGTTGTTGTTGTTTGTTTTGTTTTGTTTTCTCCAATGGGAGAGAGTCATTGTCAGGTTATGCAAATCACATCAGCAAGCAACTTGAATACACCCCATTCTGATACATATTCATTCTATTGATTCCTAAACCCTAAAGAATTCTCACTACTACGTATGCTTCTCACAGAAGTCATGATCTTTATAAAGACAGAACAATGAAATAAACTCAATACCAAAGATACCTCTCTATGAGTTGCCATGGCTAAAGGGTTTCTAGAAGTCCTTAACAAAGAATACTAGCTATTTTCCTAGCTCTTCATTACCCATGAGAAATGCATGGTAAGATCCTATTGTTGAAGAATCGTGCACTTAGTCTACAAGAACACCAAAATATTAGTTTAGAACTGAGTTGGAAGTTCATCCCTTGTTTGGTGGTTTTCACAGTACCAGAAAGTGCTCTGCATTCTGCTAGAGAAGAAAATATATCAATAGCCTCACCCAAGTGTAGACCATGTTTTCTATAATAATTACTCACCATAAAAGATATGTGCACTGGTACAGTAATGGCACCACCATAATGAGAGTAATCTAACAATGCAAGACCTTTTCATGAGAGTGAATACAGTTCTGGTATTATAAATCTGTCCAAAAGCCTATGGATCATAAGGTCATGGGCCCAAAGAAAAACATATTACCATTATTTCCCAAATTGACATGTTTTCAAAACTTCTTGTAAATATTTATATTTATACCCATAAACTCATGCCATTTCCACATGGAGCAGGGAAGCTCCCTTTGCCAAAGGATGCTTGTTAAGGAAAGGACTAACATCTGACCAAAGAACTGGGAGTAAGAGACTATTGAACACTCAAGCCTAAATGGTACACCTATATGATGAACCCCATGGGCAGACATTGTCTATGGAACACCACAGAAGAGAAAACGAAAATAGTAGCATGCTGCAGAGAATGGAAAGAAGATACTGCCCCTGTTAGTGAAACATTGAGAGGTATACTTGCCATATATTAATTCCTATTATTCAGACTTCCTATTTCGAGTCTTTAGCAAAATGAATGTATTTTAGATATTCTCAGATGATATAATACGTTATGTACATTTTATGAACATTATAAAAGTATGAAACTTTTATAAAATCTATTATGAAATAAAAGTAAATCATTTTTTAAATTGTCTTTGATGGCGTTACACACACACGCACACACACACACACACACACACACACACACACAGAACCTAAATATAAACCACTCAGTCTGTATAATGTTATATGTATGTATGTATGTATGTATGTATGTATGTATGTGTGTATGTATGTTTTTAGGGCTTATCATTTGGTATTTAGATAAGAAATTGGAAGAAATTCACCACAGAGAGTTCAGATTTGCAGGAACAAATACTTGATGAATATAACTTCTGACTTAGAAAGCAATTAAGAATCAATTAAATGACAGACAAATGGTAGGAACAATCAAAGCTCTTGTCTGGATTCAGTCACAAATTTTCTCGCTATTTAGTCAAATTTTAACTTTCAAGTTTTTATTTCTTTGTTTTTTGTAGTTATGGGAATTGTTTCAATAACCCACTGGAAAAAATAATAGACATAGAAAACAAACAAACAGAAAGCTTAGTGGGGAAAAGTTATCAGTAATAACTATAAATGGTTATCACATATTGAGTCCTTCAAGGAAATGTCTGCAGCAAAACTCCTATTCCCATTGGAATTTTGATTCTAACAAACACAAGCTGGAAGCTACAATAGTGTCATTGCTTTAGATATGCGACTGTCCACTCAAATGCTTGATTCTCACAGAAACGACAATGATGTAAGATAAGAGTTTAATTATTTATTTTATAATTTCTTCCATGCACACAATTATTTGGTGACGTTCATGTCTTACTCCTCCCCAGCTCCCAAATGTATTCTCTGTCTCTGACCCCTTCCAACTTCATCCTCTTTTGTCTTGCTTTTCATTCTTTAATAGCCCATTAGGTCCAATTTATACTGCTCATATACTCACAGTTATGGGACCCTCTACTGAAGTGTGGTCTACCTAATACAGACCACACCTTCAAGAAACCCTTGCCCCGAAGTCATCAATTGTCAGTGTCCCTCATGAGCGGGGCCCCAGCCCTTTCTTTTTTTAAAAAATATGTATTTATTTATTATATATGAGTACACTGTAGCTGTCTTCAGACACACCAGAAGAGGGCATCAGATCTCATTACAGATGGTTGTAAGCTACCATGTGGTTGCTGGGATTTGAACTCAGGACCTCTGGAAGAGCATTTAGTGCTCTTAACCACTGAGCCATCTCTCCAGCCCCCGGCCCCAGCCCTTTCATGTGAGGTTATTGACTGGCTTCATTTTGTACAGTTCTTGTGCAGGCAACCACAGCGGCTGTGAATATTATGTCTTCTCGGGATGATTTAGGAATAGGATGTGGTGTCACATGCTTTTAACCCTAGCACTCCGGGGGCAGAGGCAGGCCTGGTTCACATAGCGAGTCGCGTATAGTTGCTCGGGTAACATTTGAAGGAAGCACTTAAAGGCTATACATCAAGCCGGTGTCAGATTGAGCCTGCCCAAGTAGTGCTGCCCGTTGCCACCCAGTTCACCATCTTTTATTTACGTGGATCTAAAATAGCTGACATTTGCTTCCTATGCAAGAATTACTTTGGAACTTAGACTGCTTCGGTACTCCCAATGGATGTCAGTGAAGGCTAGATCTAGCAGTTAGACTTCTTCCCCTGAAGAATCCTAAGCTTTAAATCTAAAGTCACACTGTCCCACTTCTACCTTCCTGCTAGACACGCCTCTCTCTCTCCTCACACTTCCACCATCCTCTCTTTGTTCTTTCTATTGCTTCCTCCATTCGTTTGCATCCCTCTCCCATTTTGAATCCTTCCCAGAGAAGTTAAGGAATGAGCCTTAGTTTTTTCTTCAATTCTGAGGCCCACTGTTAGCTTTCCTGTCTAATGCCTGTGAAATAGGAGGGTGAACGACATATTCTCCAGCCATGGGCACCCCACATCTGACAATTTTCACATATCACTTTGTGCCAGTTCAGGTTTCCTTAAGTTCAAGGGCATCTTCAGGCAATATAATACTGGGCACAAAGAAACACCTTTTGACTTCTTTTACCTTCCCTAAACGCTTCAACCGCCCAATGCTAAAGCTGCACTTGAGTGCAGCCAGCATGAGCTAAGCTCGGCGTTTTCACGTCTTCTGCCAGTCTTCGGGAGAATGTGTTTCATAGTCTCTAGCTCGGCACAAATAGCTTAGTATTCTTGGATTTCTAAAATGACCAAAGAAAACATGTCTTGAGGTAAACAACAAAGCTCCAATTCCCTTTGATCTGATGGTCTCAAATGACGTAAAGCCATGTTTGAAAGCTCAGATAAGGGTGGGCTGTGATCTTCCGATGTGAAGATCTTCACGTGTACATCTCTCTGTCTGGTATCCCCGATCATTTCTCACAGCGCACTTCCAGCCAATTCAGAGTTTTCCCGAGCATACTTTGCAAAGTACCCCAGTCAGGAGACCTCAGCTCTTGTTCAAGTTTCCGGAAGTCTCAGAAACAGGCATGTGCCTTTGGGGAACATTGTGGCATTCCCAACTCCTATCATCTTTTCAGGACTCCCTTTAATAAACGGGAGTGAGCGCGCAGGAGTGATCTCTCTGTCCGCAGGGCATTTTGTTGTTGTTTTATAATTTCTTATATGTATATAACGTGGTTTTGATCAAATCCAGTCCCCGCTCCTTCTTCTTCAATTACAACCTTTCTCTCACAACGTCATCTGCTTTTTTCACTAATCCAGTGAGTCCTCTTAATGGTGCCAGCCTTCTACTGGAGAATGAGGCACGTTTTAGTAGGTAAATATGCTTCAGAATTAGTTTGTTTCTATAAAAAAGACTCATATGGATCCTACTGTTTTGACTGAGTTTATTTTCTGGAAGGTCCATGAGTGTGTGTGTTTGTGTGTGTGTGTGTGTGTGTGTGTGTGTGTGTGTGTGTGTGTGTGTGTTGTTTTACTTTTAAAGAGAGACAGCCCTCGCTGGGGGCTTTATTTATGTTATCTAATTTATTTAGCTCTCCCAGTAACTCTACAAAAATGATGTTGTTCTGCTTTCCATAATGAATGAAAAAACAAAATCTCATGAAGTTTGATTCTGGGGCGGTCACACATTCCCTGTTAAATGGAGCAGAACTCTATAAGGTTCTGATGTGCCTACTACATCATATGGTCTCCTGATGAGTTTTCTTTTGGGTGTGTGTTGGGGGCGGTCTTTTTCTTTCCCTTTTTTAACATTTTATTAATTCTTTGTGAATTTCATACCATGTCCACCAATCCCACTCATTTCCTGTCTCTTCACACACACACACACACACACACACACACACACACACACACACACACACACACCTTGCAACCTCCCTGTCAAAATACAATTAAAAATAAAATAAAAAATTAAAATAAAATCTTGTCATGGAAGCTCTAGTGTGTCACAGCAAATGTCCACCGCCATGAGCCCTTGGTCTGGTTGGAGGACTGGCTTCTGCTACACCATCAAAACTGGATCCTCATCAGGACTCCTCTCTGATATCCGGTTGTTGTTGCCCTGTGTCTTGGAGATCTCATAGCTTTAGAGCTACAGAGCCAACTCTTTCACATGCTCATAGATGGATAGATGCTAGGATGGGCCAACTGGGCAGTGGTAAGTTTTCTTTCTTATTCAAATCTCTGAAGTAAATGTTTTCTCCCTCAATTCTTCTCTTTGAGAAAAAAAAAACTATCCTCCCTCATCCTCCTATAAAATTAAAAAGTACTTAACCTCACTAGGTGGTGATCACACCTTTGATCCAAGAACTTGGGAGGCAGAGGCAGTTAGATCTCTGAGTTTGAGGCCAGCCTGATCTACAAAGTAAGTTCTAGGACAGACAGGGCTACACAGAGAAACCCTGTCTCAAACAAGCAAACAAACAACAAACAAAAGTACTTAATTTCAGCACTGTGAGCCTGTTAGGAAACTTAGGTAGCATCTACAATGTCCTTTCTGTGCTTTCCCCAGGATGCTGGCAGGCTAAGACAGTGTGCAGTGCTTTCTGAAAAGAAAGGTCTTTAGAGAATGTAAAAATATCACAGTGATATACAAGAGTAGAGATGTGATCTCTCCATCTATACTATTAAGCCAAAAACACTGAAAATCTTTCAGTGCTGGAACCAGGGCCAGACATGAAGGGGGAAACAGCTGTGGGTAGGTATCCTGGGCCATGCAATTCTATCCTAAAACCAGACAGTCCTAGGAAATGGGAAGATGAGTTGTCCTAGTTTTCAAATGATTTCTGCTTGGCTCTAAACACTCTGCTTGTTTGTGGCACTAGTCTGTAAGATTTCCACTTACATCTGAACACACATGCGCGCGCGTGCGCGTGCGCGCACGCACACACACACACACACACACACACACACACACAGAGACACAAGCGTGCATGAAACCCCTTAAAGACCATTTCAAGCTTTTGATTATGTGGTAACACTAAATTTAAGCATAATAAGGGTAGGTGTCTACTTGTTTTATGAAGTGAATATAAACAAGGCTATAGACGAGAATCACCCCTGTGTTATATTTCCATAAACTCTTTCTGAACCCTTAAAAAGGAATCCAAAGCTCTTCTTGACCTAAATAGTAGTCTACTACATACTGTTTTTATATTCACAATTTCATGTATCTTTGCTTAACGATGGATTTCAAAGTAAAATATGTTTCAGCTGGGTAAACACAGGTTTGCCTTTTCTAGGTTCTTTGTAGCTGTAAGCAGGGTTTTCCCTGGGATACAGCTTCATTCCATCTCTATTTCATAAATTTTATGTGACACATAAAATGCACACAAAATGGAGATATACATAATAGATGAGATTAGCAATAGAAATTTGAAGCTGGGTTCTCCCTCCTCAATGAGTAATGCAGAGGATTCTTTTTTGCCTGTGACCTGTGAAGAGGCCTTGATATGGGTATTCTTTCCATGTGATGTTTTTACTGGATGGATAATGCCACTTCAGAGGTAGTACAAACATCTTCAATGTATCTGCCTGATGCCATAGCTTTTCTTCAATCTTCAATTAAAAACTCTTTTATATAATTGGTCAATATTATAATACATGCATGTTACTAGATTAAGTTTTCACAACAGATTTTAAACATGATCTGTTTTTTTAAAAGCTTTAAATTTTGTTCTATTTATCACATATGTTAAATTTCACTTCGTAATTATATCATTTAAAATATCTAATGGGATCAACTTATTTGGACTCAGATTTTTCTTTCTGGAGGAGGAAGTATTCTTTTTCACATAGTTTCACACCACATTCTAGGTTATCTTAAAAGTCACAGAGCCTAGGTCTCAGAAACTCAACTGCCTCAGCCTTCTTAGTGCTGCTGCTAAGTTGGTCCCTGAAGTAGCCATCCATGAGGAAAGGAGTCAATGGGGAGAAGATAGTAGCTGCTGGAATAGATTGAACCATTACATGAAGCTAAGAGCTCAGAATAGAAACTCGGGTCATCAAGCTGCTGAATATTTGGTTGGGAAGGTCAGTTTTTTGGCCTCATTTCTATTCAGAATAAATCTCAGATCTAGCTTTGAACCAAGAGAAGCTGGATAGCATTTCTATGGACTCATCTCCGGCTCTTGGATCTGTGCTTGCCCTATGGACAGGGCTGGGGCCCAAAGTTATAATTCATTCAGTCTTCACTCCTCTGAGTACCTTGCCAAAGGACCTCTAATTGAGGCTTAATATCACAAACAGTTTCCTTTTTTATTCAATGAGTATCTGTATCTATAAGAATTTCTAAAGCTTTTCCTATGGGCATGTCCTGGTCTGCCTGCTTAACTCTGAATTAATAATAAGCCATATATAATGATCTGGAATTTAAATTATGAGTCATAAGATTAAAAAGTTCTTTGAGGGGGCCTTATTATTTTTCTACATATATTCTTGCTTCCACATAGAAGATTCTCTATGGAGCATGTACTCTCTTGCTTTCAACTGTAAGTCTCCTCCCCAGGTCTTTAGGGCATCTACTAGGTGGTATGTAGATGCTGGTTTTGCCTCATCTTCCTTACTCACCCTATGCCTGTGCCTTGTACAAGCTGCTCACTTCTAATTCATGGGGCTTTTGAACATTGCTGCTGCTGTTCTCACATCACAAGCCCTGTTCGTTAACCTTAATTATACCTCACTTTTATTTAAGTTCTTTCCTACGTTCTTTATTGGGGGTTGGGGATCCCTGCAAGAGTCACAGGTGCAGGACAATGAACCATATCGAGAGGCAAAAAAAAAAAAGACTGATTTAGCCTGACTTAGTGCTGATTCAATCTTCTGGAGAGTCTAGCACCAAACCAGGTTATTGTAAGCACATTTCAGCACAGTATAATTTGGTGGTGGTGGTGGTGGGGTTTCCTGGTGCAATGCAATCCCCAGTTCACAAGTAGGCATAATTACATTGAAATTCAATTGAAAGTAAACATGACCATGAATATTGATTCTAGAGATAAGCTGAACCTATTAGTTTAAGGGCCTAAGTGTGGTCTCAAACATAGGGATAGTATAAAGGTCATTTGAGCTATGAAGTACACATGACAGCCACCCTAAGGATGGGTTCTATTGCTTGAGAAACAAAAACAAAGATAAATGTCTAGAGAGAGAGACTCTGGGATAAACATTCTGGAGGTTTTGGGTGAAGTCTGGTAAAGGTCACAAGATCATTAACCACAGCCACTCCAAAGACTTGGAGACAACAGGTTATTTCCTCCTTTGAGGAGACAATCCTGAGTGATTGGCATTCCAGGTTTTCCCTCGTGATCTGTGGGCATGGGGTCCTTTGTTCTTCCAACAGCATTTATCTCCTATTCTTCCAATACCAAGACACATCTGAGATCCCTGTAGTTTTGGAATCCCAACATCTTTGGATCATTCTTACATGGGTGAGGAGTTGCCTCAATGTAGTATGCTTTCCTTATGAATGCATAAGGCATTATAATTATGAATGAATTTCACTGAAGGCTCCTTTGTTGTTGGGATTGTAAGTGGGGGAAAGTACTAATCATCATACAGGACTACTTTCCCACCTCCTCTGAATCAGTGTGTTCCAACTCTAATCTGTCCTTACTACAAAACTAGAAAATCTAAGTTCCTCTCTTATACAGGAGTCATTTGCCATGATGTAAGGTTGAAATTTAACAATTTTGAGGATGAATAATAAAAGGGATTACTGGCACTGTCTGGAGGCCCCTAAAGAAATCCAAAGGATTAGCAGCTGCCTAAGAAGATAATTGCCTCCTAAGTGTGGGTAGTAGGAGGATTTGCCCATAGCCTTTCCTTTCCTGGGCTAAACAAAAGGGAAGCTGGAGGGATGTTTCTGGAGACTGGTACAGGCATGACTCTCATTCCCAGAAACCTTCCAAGAAGATGCAGATATCACAATGGAGAGGTTCCCAGTTCTGCGCTTTAACCCACTTCATGAATGATGCAGCCAAAAGTGGAAGCTTGGACCTGGTTCTTAATTTCAGTCAAAAAGGTATTGAATGTTTTAAATGAGCTCTTCAGAAAGGGAACAGAAGGATAATCATCTGAGTACTTTTTAATTTGCTTTAAGCAATACAATAGGTCTATTATAAAACTAAAGTAGAAATTGTAAAACCCAATGGGAGCCCAGTTTAATGTCAGCTACCATTTATTGAGTGCCTACTATATGCCAGAACTTTGGTAGCCCTTCCAGAATAATATCACTCCCAAGAAAAGCTAAGATTTTATTACTTACACACTAACATTATATAAAGATAAAGTCATTTCAAACCCTATTTGGCATCTGCTTTGCCCTCATAAATGGCAGCCATCATTTTTCCCTTGTTTCATCGTCACAGAAACCTGGCAAGGTAACACGCATCCAGTATAAGTTGTCATTTGTCTCCTCAACATGAAACCTTCAAGGTCCTGTGTTGCAGGATATTTGATCACACTGTGATCCCTGAGATTGTGTTGTTTACTGGGAAAACATTTATAGTTGTTGGCTCAGCCTTAGCACACAACTTTAATCCCTCTGGCTGGAATACAGAAATGCCCTTAGTATACACCTTTAATCCCAAACAGTGAAGGTAAAGTTAGTTTGTAAAATAAAGCACCCATGTTTGAAACTGATGTCTAATCGAATGACAGACAAAGTGATGAATCAGAGAAAGAGTTGACAGAGTAGGATATGCCCAACTCTTAAAAGAGGAGAGAGGAAAGAGAGGCTACTTTAGGAGAGAGCAGCACAAAAAGAGAGGAGAGGAGGTAGTTTTACCAGGAAAGTTTTACAGAGACAGATTGAAGAGAAAGAACAAACTAGATACAGGTGAAGACAGAATAAGCCAGAGGATGAGAAGAAGTCAGAGGATCAAAACAGATTTCTAGAGTTAGCTTGAGGCCAAACAGAGCAATTCAGTCAGAGACTGAGAGAGAAGCCAGATTGAATCAGTCGGCTTGGAGAGTAGTTTGAGACAGAACTGCTGAGTTGAACCAGTCAGGCAGAGACCCAAAAGATCTGGAAGGATGAGCTTATTCAGCAGTAAATCTCAGAGGCTGAGAACATTCTAGGCATAGATAAGCTTATACAGAGGCTACAAGATTCCAGAACTAGACCTAGGTTAGCTGATGGAAGCAGTAAACCTCCAAGATGACAATTACATTAGGTGAATAAACAGTCCTGAACGCAGAAAGTATTGATAATGCTGCTGAATTTTACAACATTACAATTTACAGAACGCATTTGCGTATAATATTTACTGTTCGAATCTGACCTTTGAAATAAGGATTTTCACTATTTTCGTCTAAGAGGGAAAACCCGATGGTCGTATGAGGAAGTTGGGCCTTAAACCATGAAAACATCAGAGATGTTAGGGAAGTATCTCTGAAGAGCCAGTCGCTGAGGTGAACATCATTGAGGCAGCCTGCTGATCCAACTCATAGTACCTTCACTAGATGGGACAGGATTATGGCCGAGGTTACAGGGTGGAGGTAAGATAATGAATTTCCCAAAGGTCTTAAGGATGGATGACACAAGGTTGTGTATCTCATGCTTTTTTACATTCGTCCATACATACACTAGTATTTAAATACCACAAACTTGATAACTAAACAAATCAGCATAATTTATTATCTTCTAGTACTGGAGGCTAGAAATCTTATATACAAACAACCTAAGTAAAATCTTCATGTTAGAGCAATTGCATCTGCTGTCTCTCTTCTGAGGCTGTAAGGAAGACTCTATCCCTTGCTTCCTTCAGCACCAGGGAATGCTACCAATCCTGACCTGTGGCTTAACCTCTGCTCCTGTGTTCAGTTCGCCATACCTTTTACTGAGCCTTAATATCAATTGCAAATCTCTTTCAAGGTCCTGCTATAAAATATATACAATTCCTTTAAGACTCTCTCCTGGAGGTGCCAAGGAAAATCTCTTAAGATCATATACTTAATCACATCTTTTGCCATATAGTATAAATATGGGTTTATTTTATAAGGTAAATATGAATAATATAAATAATAATCATCTTTTATCAATCAGTGATGTTCACTGGTTTGGGGATTTAGCAAGTGCATGCATCCTTGAGTGTCACCATTCTCCTTATGATAGCCAATTCATAGACCGCCTCCTTTGTAGAAAACAGAGGTAGTGGGAACATAGCCTTTCTTTCAATGTAGCTATCCATACTATAAATTTGAAGTGTTAAGTCTAAGGTTTGACTCTTCCCAGGTTAAATGGCTCTGTGTAGCATTGAGAATAGGCAGCAAGTGAGCCCAGAATATGTGGGCTCTGCCTTGCCCTGCCCTGTCAGAGCTCCATCTCACATCCAGTCTACACCTCCATCTGCACTATTGGATCAACATGTTGCCCCACCACCACCACAGTTCTGCCTGACTACAAGGAGGCTTGCTCTAATCCAGGACACACACCTCCTCTTGCCTCCTGGGAGTCCCGCTTCAATCTGAGACACCCAAGTTAGCCAACACCAAAGACAGGCAGTTGAAAAAAAGGCAAGCACAATACTATAATCAACAGAACAATGCAATATGGCACAGTTACAACCCAACAGTCCTGTTACAACAAGCCCTGGGTATCCTAAATCATCTAAAGAGTAAGAATGTGACCTTAAATCACATTGCATGAAGACAATAGAGACTTTTAAAGAGGAATAAGTAATTCCCGTAAAGAAATACAGGAAAACAGTCAAACAAGTAAAAGCCCTTAAAGAGGAAACGAGTAAATCTCTTAAAGAAATACAGGAAAAATACCATCAAACAGGCAAAAGAAATGAACAAAATGATCTAAAACCTAAAAATGGAAATAGAAGCAATAAAGAAAACAGAAATGGAGGCAACCCTGAAGAAAGAAAACCTAGAAACAAGAACAGGAACTACAAGTGACAAGCATCACCAACAGAATGCAAGAGATGGAGATGGAAGAGAATCTCAGGTGTAAAAGATATATTAGAAGCAATTGATTCATCAAAGAAAATGTCAAATGTAAAAGGCTCCTAACACAAAACTTCCAGGAAATTTGGGACACAATGAAAAGACCAAATCCAAGAATAATGGGAATAGAAAATAGGGAAGATTCCCAGTTCAAAAGGTCAGAAAACATCTTCAACAAAATCATAGAAGAAAACGTCCCTAACCTAAAGAAAGACATAGCTATAAACATACAAGAAGCCCACAGACTACCAAATAGTTCGGACCAGAAAAGAAAATTCTCTTGCCACATAATAATCAAAACACTAAATATACAGAACAAAGAAAGAATACTAAAATCTGCAAGAGGAAAAAGCCAACTAACATAAAGACTATCAGAATTACACCTGATTTACCAACAAAGACTAAGAGCCAGAAGATCCTGAACAAATGTTATGCAGACCCTAAGGAACCACAGAGGCCAGCCCAGACTACTATAATCAGCAAAACTCTCAATCACCATAGATGTAGAAACCAAGATATTCCATGACAAAACCAAATTTAAACAATATCTTTCTACTAATCCAGCCCCACAGAGAATACTAGAAGGAAAACCCCAATAAGTGGAAGGTAACTACATGTAAGAAAAATCAAATTAATCATCTCACAGGAAACCCAAAAGAAAAGAATCACAGATACACAGTACCACCTCCAGCAACAAAATAATAGGAATTAACAATCAATCATTGGTCATAATATCTCTCAACATCAACAGACTCAATTCATCAATAAAATAACACAGGATAACAGATTGGTTATTTTAAACATGATCCATCATTCTGCTGCATACAAGAAACACATTTCAGCAACAAACATAGACACTACCTCAGAGTAAAGGGCTGGTCAAAGGTTTTCCAAGCAAATCGTTCCAAGAAAGAAGCTGGAGTGGCCATTCTAATATCTAATAAAATAGGCATTCAAAAATTAAAGGAAATGGAGAAGAACACTTCATATTAATGTGTGTCTCAATTCTGAACATCTATGCTCCAAATGCAAGGGCACCCACATTCATTAAAAAAAAACTTTACTTAAACTCAAAACACACATTAATAATCCCACACAATAATAGGGGGAGACATCAACACTTCACTCTCACCAATGGAAGTCGTCAAAACAGAAACTAAACAGAGGCATAACGAAACTAATAGATGTTATGAACCAAATGGATTTAAGAGATATCTATAGAACCTTCCTCCCAAAACCAAAAGAATATGATTTCTTCTCAGCACCTCATGGAACCCTTTCTAAAATTGTCGATATAATCTGACACAAAACAAACCTCACCAGACACAAGAAAATTGAAATAACCCCTTTCATTCTATTAGATCACCACAGGCTAAGGCTGGACTTCAAAAACAATAGAAACAACAGAAAGCTCAGATACTCATGGAAACTGAACAACTCTCTACTAAGTGATCCCTGGGTCAGGGAAGAAATAAAGAAAGAAATTATAGACTTTCTAGAATTCAATGAAAATGAAGGCACAATGTATCCAAACTTATGCAATATAATGAAAACCGTGCTAAGAGGAAAATTTATAACACTAAGTGCCTTCATAAAGAAATTAGAGAGACCTCATACTAGCAACTTAACTTAGGAAAGCTCTAGAACAAAAAGAAACAAACATACACAAGAGGAGTAGATTGCAGAAAATGGTCAAACTCAGGGATGAAACCAATCAATTAGAAACTAGGTGAACAGTACAAAGCATTAAGAAAACTAAGAGCTGGTTCTTTGAGAAAATCAATAAGATAGGCAAACCCTTACTAACTAAAAGGCACAGAATTAGAAACAATTAGAATCAGAATGAAAAGGGATACATGACAACAGAAAATGAGGAAATTTAAAAAAATCATTAGGTCTCACTTCAAAAGCCTATACCTGACAAAACTGGAAAGTCTAAATGAAATGGATGATTTTCCAGGCAGATACCACATATCAACATTAAATCATGACCAAGTAAACCACCTAAATAGTCCCATAACCCCTAATAAAATAGAAGCATTCATTAAAAACATCCCAACCAAAACCAGCCCAGGACCACATAGTTTTAGTATAGAATTCTACCAGAATTTCAAAGAAGAGCTAATACCAATACTCCTCAAAGTATTCCATAAAAAAAAGAAAAGAAAACACCCCTAAAACCAAAAAAAAACCCCAAAAACAAACAAACAAGCAAAGGAAAAAAGGAACATGACCTAATACATTCTATGAAGCTACAGTTACCCTGATACCTAAACCACACAAAGAGCCAATAAAGAAAGAGAACTTCTTTTGCTTGTGAATATCAATGCAATAATACTCAATGAAATCCTCACAAACTGAATCCAAGAGCACATCAAAAACCATGATTGATGGTTCAATATATGAAAATCCATCAATGTAGTCCACCATATAAACAAACAAAAAAAATCACAAGATCATCTCATTAGATGTTGAAAGAGACATTCGACAAAATCCAACACGCCGTGTTAAAAGTCTTGGGGGAGATCATGGATTCAAGGGATATAACTAAACATAATAATAATAATAAAAAACCAATATACAGCAAGCCAATAGCCAGCATCAAATTAAATGGAGAGAAACTTGAAGCAATCTCATAAAAATCGGGAACAAAACAAAGCTTTCCACTCTCTCCCTATCTATGCAATGTAGTACTTGAATTTCTAGCTAGAGCAATCAGACAACAATAGGAGATCAAAGGGATGCAAATTGGAAGAGAAGAAGTAAGGGTGTCACAATTCACAGATGATATGATAGTATTCATAATTAATCCCCAAAATTCTACCAGAGAACTCCTCCAGCTGACAAAAATACCTCAGCAAAGTGGCTGGATATAAAATGAACTCAAAGAAATCAGTAGCCCCCCATTATACAAATGATAAATGAACTGAGAAAGAAACTAGGAAAACAATACCCTTCACAATAGCCATAAATAATATAAAGTATCGTGGTGTGACTCTAACTAAGCAAGTGAAAGATCTGTGTGACAATGACCTCAAGTCCCCAAAGAAAGAAATCAAAGAAGACCTCAGAAGATGGAAAGGTCTCCCATGGTCATTAATCGGCAGGATTAACATAGTGAAAATGGCCATCTAAAACCAAAGGTAACCTACAGATTCAATGCAATTCCCAGCAAAATTCCAACATATTTTTGCAGAATTTGAAAGAGCAATTCCCAACTTAACTGTGGAAAAGCAAAAAACCCAGGATTGCCAAAACACTCCTGAACAATAAAAAGATATTTGTTTGGAGTCATCACTATTCTTGGCCTCAAGGTAGGGATAAAAACCACATGGTTTTGTCACAGAAACAGACAGGTTGATCAATGGAATAGAATCAAAGACCCGGAAATAAACCCACATGCCTATGGACACTTGATTTTTGACAAATAAACCCAAACCATACAATGGGAAAAAAGAAAGCATCTTCAACTAACAGTGCTGGTCTAACTGGATGTCTGCATATAGATTCATATTTATCATTCTGCACAAAGTTCAAGTCCAAGTGGATCAAGCCCCTTAGCATAAAGCCAGATCACTGAATCTAACAGACGAGAAAGTCAGAAATAGTCTTGAATGCATTGGCTCAGGAGAAATTTTTCTCAATAGAACACCAATGGCTCAGGCTCTAAGATAATTGATAAATGGGACCTCGTGAAACTAAAAAGCTTCTGTAAGGCAAAGGACACTGTCAATAAGACAAAGATGGCAGCCTAGAGATTGGGAAAAGATTTCACCCACTCTACATCCCACAGAGGGTTAATATTCAAAATGTATAAAGAACTCAAGAAGTTAGACTTCAAAAAGCACATGACCCAGTTTAAAAATGGGGTACAGATCTAAACAGAGAATTCTCAACAGAGGAGTCCTGAATAGCCAAGAAGCACTAGGAATGTTCAGCATCCTTAGTCATCAGGGAAATGGAAATCAAAACAACCCTGAGATTCCACCTCACACCAATCAGAATGACAAAGATCAAAAACTCATGAGACAACAGATGCTGGCAAGGATGTGTAGAAGAAAGAGGAACACTTCTCCATTGCTGCTGGGATTGCAAATCACTCTGGAAATCAATCTGGTGGTTTCTCAGAAAATTGGAAATAGTTGCCCCACCATACTATAAGGACACGTGCTCCACTATGTTCATAGCAGCCTTATTTGTAACGGTCAGATGCTAGAAACAACCCAGATGTCCCTCAGCTGAACAATATGGTTGTTCAAAATGTGGCTCATTTACAGAATGGAGTACTATTCATGTATTAAAAACAAGGACATCATGAATTTCACAGGCAAATGGATGGAACTAGAAAATACCATCCTGAGTGAGGAGGTAACAGAGACCCAAAAGGACATGCATGGTATATACTCACGGATAAGGGACATTAGCCAAAAAGTACAGAATGCCCATGATATACATCCCACAGACCCTAAAAAGTTAAACAAGCGGAAAGTCCCATGTAAGGATGCTTTGATCCCACTTAGAAGGAGAAACAAAATAGTCGTGGAAGGCAGAGGGAGGGAAGGATCTGGGTGAGAGAGGGGAGGGGAGGGGAACAGGGGGAGGGGAATAGGGAGAGACAGGAGAGAGTCTCAGAGGGCCAGAATAATTAATTGAAATATGTAGCTGTGGGGGCTGGGGGTGGGAATAGAGGGGAATCTCTAGGAAGTCCCAGAGACCTGGGATGAGGGAGGCTCCCAGGACTAAATGTAAGTGACCTTAGCTGAAATGCCCAACAGTGGGGACAGGGAACCTGAAGAGACCACCTCCAGTAGCCAGATAGGAACCCCAAGTGGAGGGATGAGGGCACCAACCCACTTACAAAACTTAACCCAAAATGTCTCCTGCCTAAAAGAAATACAGGGACAAAAATGGAGCATGAACAGCAACTGAAGAAATGGCCAACCAGTGATTAGCCCAACTTGGGATCCATCTCTTGGGTGATGTCCAATCCCTGACCCTGTTACTGATGCTATGTTGTGTTTGCAGACAGGAGCCTAGCATGGCTATCCTCAGAGAGACTCTACCAGCGGCTGACTGGGTCAGGTGCAGATACCCATAGCCAAACATTGGATGGAGGTCGGGGCATCCTATGAAAAAGTTAGGGGAAGGAATAAAAGAACCAAAGGAGATGGCACCCCCACAGGAAGACCAATAGTATCAACTTACCTGGACCCCTGGGAGCTCCCAGAGACTGAATTATCAACCAAAGAGTATACAAGGGCTACATACAGAGGCCTCTGGCATGTATATAGCAGAGGGCTGCCTTGTCTGGCCTCAGTGGGAGATGTGCCTAATCCTCCAAAGACTTGATACACCAACTTATAGGGATATGGAGGTGGTAGGGAAGCAATGGGAAGGGGGCATGTGGGGAGGAATCCTGTGATCATGGACTGAGACAGGACAGCATTTGGGATGTAAATACATACAAATATTTTAAAAAGTGGGCACAAGCTTGATGAAATTCTTCCCTCTCAAACAGCTGTCTATACTTTACCCCACTACTCCAGGCATCTTTTTTTTTTCCTAGAAATTCTTTGAGAAAGGATTTACCCTGTATAACAAGACAGGCTTTTATCCATGGTAATCCTCCTGCCTCAGTTTCCCAGGGAACTGGCCTTAAATATTACTCACTATGCCTCGCCCTAAATACAATTCTCTCTCTCTCTCTCTCTCTCTCTCTCTCTCTCTCTCTCTCTCTCTGTCTCTCTCTCTCTCTCTCTCTCTCTCTCTCTCTCTCTCTCTCTCTCTCTCTCTCTCTCTCTCTCTCTCTCTCTCTGTATGTGGCAAAACCACTCTCTTTTTTTCTTCCATTTTTATTAAGTTGGGTATTTCTTATTTACATTTCAAATGTTATTCATGTTATTCCCTTTCCCAATTTCCTGTTCATCAGCCCCTTAACCCCTGCCCCTCCCCTTCCATAAGAGTGTTCCTCTCCCCATCCACCCCACATTACTGATCCCCCCCCAACAATCCCCTGCACTGAGGGTCCAACCTTGGCAAGACCAAGGGCTTCCCCTTCCACTGGTGCCCCAACAAGTCTATTCACTGCTACCTATGCGGTTGGAGCCCAGGGTCAGTCCATGTATAGTGTTTGGGTAGTAGTTTAGTCCCTGGAAGCTCTGGTTGGTTGGCATTGTTGTTCATATGGGATCTCAAGCCCCTTCAGCTCTTTCAGACCTTTCTCTGATTCCTCTAACGGGGCTCTTGTTTTCAGTTCAGTGGTTTGCTGCTGGCATTTGCCTCTGTATTTGACATGCTCTGACTGTGTCTCTCAGAGATCTATATCTGGTTCCTGTCAGCATGCATGTCTTAGCTTCATCAATCTTATCTAGTTTTGGTGGCAGTATATATATATATGGGCCACATGTGGGGCAGGCTCTGAAGGGCCACTCCTTCAGTCTCTGCTCTAAATATGGTCTCCATATCCCCTCCTTTGGATATTCTTGTTCCCATTTTAAAGAAGGAGCAAAGCATCTACATTTTGGTCATCCTGTTGAGTTTCATGTGGTCTGTGCATCTTGGGTAATTCGAGCATTTGGGCTAATATCCACTTATCAATGAGTGCATACCATGTGTGTTTTTCTGTGATTGGGTTACCTCACACAGGGTGATATTTTCCAGTTCCCTCCATTTGCCTATGAATTTCATGAAGTTATTGTTTTTGATAGCTGAGTAATATTCCACTGTGTAGATGTACCACATTTTCTGTATCCATTCCTTTGTTGAAGAGCATCTGGGTTCTTTCCTCACCTAGCAACCAGTGTGATCTCTTAGATTAAAACCAAATTTTATTATATCTTTCTAGCTATATGTCCTCAAGTCACTTGCTGTCATTCTAACTAAAGTCCCACCTCCTCACTATGGAGTCAAGATCCTATGTGAGTTGCAAAACCTTCGCCAGCCAATCTTATCTTCAGCCCCTCTCTCCCAGCACCAACCCTTGTGCAAATTACAATATGCTCTCTCCTAGAAGACAACTGGAAACATAGCAGCCTTCTGGACAGTTAGACTTTCCCATCCAAGGGCCACGACCTCCATTTTTTTAGTGTAGATTCTTTTGCCCAATCTAAAGATAAAAATCTGTGAAGCTAAGCAGTAAAGTGTGAGGGAGGGAGTACAAACAATGTCCGCCACTACATTATTTCTAATGATGAAAAGCTACAAGTGACCTACAGTTACCAGAAGAGAAATGGCTGAATTATGTTAAGTCCAGCGCAAGCAACTAAGAGACTATTAAAAGAATAACATGATAGCTGCCTGGTGTTGGAACATTAGAGTAAAACAGGAAGTCGCTCTGACTGCACAGGGGATTTCTGGGAGGAAGACATAAAAATGTTTAAAATCCATCGTCAGCTGGGTGCCATGGGGTGGCCCACATACTTCCAGTTGGGCAGGAGAATTGCTTGAGCCTACAATTTATTAAGACCCATTGAACTGCAATATATATATATATATATATATATATACATTAAAGAACTGAATTTGATGGGATATGAAGTATATTTCAATTCTGTTACTTCAAGAATAAAATGTGATAGAAGTAATGAACCTACAAAGAAAATTCTTCATAATTTAAGGTAAATACAAGTTGTAGGAAAAATACTTTCAATATACAATGTATATTCATTTTATCAAATAATGTATATAATTTTATGTACAAGTGCACGATATTAATGCGCACATACAGTTTTGTTCGTACAGAAAATGGCAGTGTACTGAGTAGTGATTTTAGGACAACTGGCCTTAAGTCCTTAAGTCCCCAAACACCTGGCAATTCAGGGAGAAGACTTTCCTTAGTAACAAGCCTAAAACTCAAGCTCTTCCCACCTTGCTCTGAGGCTTGGTTAAGATACTTTAGGAGCAGCACCTCCAGGATGCTCTCAGCTCTGCCTTACTCTCATCACGTGACTCAGTGATGGCTTCTGTGTACAAAGGAGAACGAAGTAAGATGTCTTCGGTGTCCCTGCTCCCACATATTTCCCCTACCCTACCGCCTAACCATACCATACAACCACTGTAGCTGCAAAGGAAGCTAATAAACACGTCAGTCTCCATAGTATGAGGAAAGGGCAGGACTGAATGCTAAGTCAACATCTATTCTGGACGGGTACAAGTCTTAGCCTTTGTAGGGGTTTTCCTAAAAAGTTTTCATAAATATAACAGAAATAATTATTATATTAAAATGATACTATCAATAATATGTGTATTTTTATATGATAATATAAAACAACAATATCATTATTATTATCAATAACCTGGCTTTTGCCACCCAATGGTAGGCACTAGCGATCATATTGGTATGTGTACTTCTAAAGTCTTTTTCTCTTTCTCTGTGTCTTATGCAGATAGGTAAAGAAGCATAAAAACTTGTGTTTTAAATTGTGCACATACTTTATTATATGTCTATTTAGCAGAGGTATATATGTAATTATGAATAATTAGGATCAAACCCTAATTCTTGTTTTTTAACCCTATTTCTTTTCCACTAAAATTATCATGAGCACACAACCTAGTGTCATATTTTCCATTATCCATATTCAATATGGACAACGTTATTGTTTTAATTGCCACATTGATGTTTCATCATTTTTATATAATAAATACCCTATTAAAAGCATTTGCGTAGTTTCTAGTTGTTTGATACTGTAAAGCATTTTGTGATAGAACTCTATATCCTGACTCTGTAGCAAGCTAATGTCACGGCTGGATGCAAACACTGTTTTGTAAGCATAAAAAACAATTGCTCAAGATATGAGGGGTGTCATCGTGGCTGCAGGTGCAATCAAGTCCTGTGTGCTCTCATCACATGGGGATTCTTCCAAGTTCAACAATGAAAAAAGACGTCCTCAAAGGATTCCCTGCACATGAAGATGAAACTACAGATGCAACGACCTTCTAAAAGAGAGATGCTCCCTTCTGATATCCATTTCCTGAGTTTAAAAACAACAGGCCATTTCTTTAGTTGTTTTAAAGACGAGAACAGCTGTGTTATTTATATTGAAAAGGAGAGATTACATTAAAGTCTGACACAAATTGACATAAGCCAGAGAATTCAAGCTGAACACTAGACCTCTATCCTGAACTCTAGCATTTCAAAGCAAATTAGAGAAAGAAAAAAGTTTTAACAAAAGGACTATGCTCCAGTCAATCAAATTACATCTTTAAAAGGTAGTACGGTAACTCAGCGGGACTGCAAAAACCGTATCTATCACTATGCTTGTATTTCGGGGCCTGCAAAATCACAATAGTGATGGTCTTGAACTTAGGACCAGGAGGAAAGGCTGCTGGAAAACCCGGCCCAGAGCTACCCAGTGTTTGCAAAACCAGATAAGAGAAAACACACACAAAGCTGACAGGGACCCTGTCTGCAGTATCCTGTCCACAGACATCTTAGACTACAAAGAAGTAATAGTGGGAGGGACTCAGGTGGCTGTCCCCTGTACTGACTCTGGTCACTGTTAGGCACAATACAAGTGTGTTTTTCCGAAAAGCATTCACAGCCAATTGTTCTCATCCAGTTCTGCCACCCATCGCCTGATCCGTCAGTGGCTTTCTTTTACTCTACATCGTTTGTGAGGGCCTCTGGGCGGATTCTTCCTCTTCTACCTCCTCACCGCCTTCTCCCGCTTCTCTCCTGCCCCTCAGCCAAGGACTCCAGCCTCAACCAGAGTTGAGAAACACACTGAAGGGCCACTTACTGAGGAATTGGTGAACCGAGTGGCTCCAAGTGAGGAATGACTTCAAATGGCGTGACCCTTGAACTTGCATCGTGCGGCAAATATTTGGACCTTCGTCCTATCTGGGGCCTAGAGTTCCACAGTATCTTTCTTAGAAAATGAGGTTCCTATAATGCAATGATTTCCAGTCTGGAGCTCCTCTGAGAAAACGTGATGATACTTACGAACGGTGTGACTGCCAAAGGATTGTCTCCATGCTTGCAGCCTTTTCTGGCCATCTCTCCACCCAGTCTCAACTGCTTGCTTGCTTGTTTGTTGTTTGTTTATTTTGATGTGCGATGTTTCTTTTAATTATTTGCAAGTCTTTCTTTTTTAATAATAGAGCTTATCTAAGAATCAACTGGTTATTTTTTTTTAAAGTTACCTAAATCAAGTCTTTTTGGAAAACGAACTTAGTTTTCCGTAGATTCATGAAAACACACTGATATTTGGTGTGACGTTTTGCCAAACAACACGACAGACAAACACAGGTTTTGCAGTAAGCTGCAGGTTCCATTAAGACTCTTTGATCACTGAGGTCACCTGGAGAGGAGCCAGGGGCATTCAACATGGTGAAGGTTTTGGACAAGTCGAAAAATCGTAGCTGCTGGTCAGGTGAGTCTGATACGGAAGAGTCTTGAAGTGGGTGCTGCTTATGAAAGCCTCTTGTCAGGCTGCATGTGGTGGCTCCTACTGAAAATCTTAGCACTAGGGAGGCAGAGGCAGGTAGATCTCTGTTTAATGAAGGCCATCCTTGTTTGCAGAGTAAGTTCTGCAGACAAGAAAAGAAAGAATGAAGCAAGCAGGCAGGAGGCAGGGAGGCAGGGAGGCAGGGAGGCAGAGAGTCAGAAGACTATGATGGTGCCATATTACAGATTTTGGATGTTATAATTGGTCTGGGAACTCAGAAAACCACAGATGAGCGCAAACCAGTGACTTGATGACTGCACGTAGGATCGATATTCAAAAGTAGCCAAGAATCACAGACCGGGCAACCATTATGCTAACCCAATTAGAACACATGCTCTGTACCCTAGTTGAATATCAGCTCAGCTCCGGGACCCTAGATATTCCAGGCAGACCTTATTCATTTGCAAATGAGCAGGTTGATCAAGCAGAACTCCTCTGGCCTAACTCTGAAATATTTTATTGACCTATATACAACCCTAATTAATGGTCTCCTATGGGGTTCATCAATTTTCTGATTCCGTCCTTTCTTCTCTCTTTAGACAGGTGTCATCTCAGAATCTCCACCATAAGAAGACAATAGCAAGAGAGGCATGCACAATAAAGTAATATATATGTATATATATATATATATATGTAGTGTCTATTCTGTATTTCACATCTGCTGCCTTGCAAGCGAATTTACTCATGCCCACAACCACACACCTACACCCATCTTTCTGCCCGCCTCCCCAGGGGTCTGTATTCAGCATGCTTTGTTTATTTTTTAACCTGGGATGCTGCTCATTTTCCTGCCACGCTTATTTACACAGATCGGAGTGCGGTTTCCACATGTAGCTGCTTGCTTGCCAGCAAGCCCAGCTGTTGAGGGGCACCAAAGATCACCCCATCCCAGGAGACAATCTTGCACAGCCTTTCACAACTCCCTATCTGTCCTGCAGGATCTTTTCCAGCAGCTACAATCTGAAAGGTTTCTCTCATTTACAGGAATCATTTACTTAAAAGAAAAAAAAAAGTCTTTTCTTTCCCTTTCCCACACATCCTAAAAGTGTTTGCCATAGGGCAGACAGAAAACCCCTTTCAGCTTCCTTCTGTCAGACAGACACAAACAGCCAAGGCCAATGGGAATCCAATGCAGTCTGACCAGATGACAGTGAATGTTTTATTTTGAACTCTGTCTGAAAGGAGACAGGAAATACTTGCTTAGAAAAAAAATAAGAGAGAAAAAAAAGAGAGAGGGTGTGGAAAAGCCTACGGACTCTTTTACCATGGTCACCCAGGCTCCTATGTACCAAGGCTGACCCCATAAAAACTGGATTGCTGTTATACACTGAAAAGAGAAGACTGGAGTAGAATTGATACAAGCTGTCAACATCATAAGACTTTATTCCTGTAGACTCCCCTCACAGCAGCATATGTCTGGAACAAACCCCTAAAACGTTAACAAACGTTTTTGCCCTCAGACAGATCCTTCAATTTTCCCTTAATTTTAATAAATATATTCATTCTCTCTCTCTCTCTCTCTCTCTCTCTCTCTCTCTCTCTCTCTCTCTCTCTCTCTCTCTCTCTCTCTCTCTCTCTCTCTCTCTCTCTCTCTCTCTCTCTCTCTCTCTCTCTCTCTCTCTCTCCCCGACCCCCGTTGCTTGCATGTATGGGTGTGCGGGGTGTGTGTGCCTGGTGCGTGCCCACAGAGGCCAAGAGAGGTCATTCAGATTCCACAGAGCTGGAGTTACAAAAGGTTGGGAGCCAGCACGTGGGTGATGGGAATCACACCCGCGCCCTTTGAAAGGATAGCACATGCGCTTAACTGCTGAGCCGCTCGCTCCTCAGTCCCAGCTTTTTTCTCTTAATTTTAATAAAGAGGCCCAGAAGTGAGTGCTCCTTAAACAAGCTTGCATGCTGGTGAGCGGATGCTTGTGCTTAGAACACAAGAGTTCGTCGACCACGGAAAAGTTCATCACGCAAATAAAACCCCACCTTTGAGGGGGTTGTGCAGGTACAGCTTTGGACACCGAAATGACAATCGTTAATAAAGTCATAATTGCTTTATCACCTTAGTAGAGCCAAAAAAAGATCTCCCAAAGATCACTCTCCTGTTTTAGTCAATACAGAAATTAGACTAAATGTGAACTGGAAATAAATGCTTCAACAATCTCCTGGAGGTTAAAGAGACAGGGAATAAAAGCTGTAACGTGAGCCGATTAGAAAGACACACTAGAGGTCGCTGTTGCTACTCGAGCTGAAGGTGTCTTCACAAGCATGTATGTGTGTATATGCAAATATGTACATCGTACGTATTGCTTTGGGAGATTGTGTGAATATTTGAAAATTGTTGTAAAAATCAAGTATCTTTGTTAAATCAAAAAATCCTTTAAAGTATGATTTTCTTTTTAAACTTTTGTTTTTCCCCCTTGGGGATATATAGATATTTTGAATATTGAAAAGAAGATTTAGAAATGTTAATTTTATTTTAAGACCTTCATCCAATAACTAGGCACATATTAAATGTTTTACCTCTGATAAAAATTCTCACACTTAGATGGTGCAGTTTGAAAACCGCTTTTCATATGCCCATTAACTTTGAGCCAACAGTCCGAGAATATGCGTCTTCTAATTATGGATTATGGAAACTGATCCCACCCCCTAATACTGTAAAAGGAAAGTCAAGTTAAGTTTAATTTTTTTTTTAAGTCCTGTCTTTGAAGGTGCTCAGAAAGTGGTTTCAGAGTAGCAATCCTGGGAGAAATCATGGAACAGGTTTGAGAATTGTTGGTAAACATTTTCAAGTTTGCATAAATAAAAGGGAAATATTTTAGGAAAACAAGGGATGTCCCTGATGGGCCATATGTGTCAAATGGAATGAATCTGGTAGAACTACCGTTTTGGAGCTCCTGAGGGGGACTCCAGATTTGTCTCTTTCCCACTAAGCCTTCTGTTGCGTTACTTGTGAAGACTGTGGTCAGAGGAGAGGTCCGTTCCGAGGGTCACAGCCTGGTTGAAGGGATTTACCAAAAAAGCTAATGGCAGAATGACCAATTGAACAAAACAATCTTCTCATTGCCAAGCGAGGGATAACGTCGGTTGCTTAAACTGCTTCCCTTTGTCTTTTGTTGGCTGTTGCTGGTCTGGTCACAGGGATTGATTCCAAGACATCAGAATGTGCTCAACCCATGGGTTAAAACCCAGGTAGCGCTCATCGGAAATACTACTCTTACGTTATCGTTGGTAAGCAGGGTCTCCGGGTTTCAACTGTTGGCCTTAAAACATTTTCAGAACGATGTCCTGACTTTTCTGTGTGGATGAAAAGAGCCTTCCTTGGATGCTGAGGAAAGCTGGCAGGCCTAGAGAAAACGCGCCAGTTTCCTTCCTTTGCGGAGCATTTTTTTCCCCTTTGTCCTGCTGATCACAGTGCTGGGAGTAGTTAAAGTTCAAAGGACTGGATCCCAATTCCTTACAGTCAGGCTTTCTACAAGTTTCGTGGGGATGGATAAAATGGAGTTTGAATTTAATTTACTGGAGAATTCAACGTTTTAAAATCACATTTTCCAAGTATCTTTGTTGAATTACTGGTAGTGGAGCAGACAACAGCGGAGAACTTGTAAGAGGCTCAGAACTTCGATAGGTCTCAGAAAACAGTGGTTTTCCCCACATAGAGTACCACATAGAGGACCACTTGGGGCTTGGCCCTTCTGCTCTTTCTCTTGCTCAATGGAGGTGAACTTGGAAGTCCCTGACCTTGCTAAAGCTGACTTCTCCTTTGCAAAAAAAGATATAATTTCCGTCTTTCCCAGCAGGCTTCCACAGATCAATGACTGTTAAGTAGTTGGCACTCAGAATGCCCTGAGTGCCTGTCATTATCGTTGTCTTAGTGGAAATTCACAGGATCCCTTTACACCTATGGAAAGGGACAGGAACTGTGTTTACTGTTCCTTTTGAAAGCAGCTTTCAAAAACAGCAACTTGTAGGAAGAAGAATTAACCGCTCAACAGCTCATTCAGAAGGAGAAACAGATTTTAATTAATGTGTTTCTGTTTTTCATAACAGTTTTGTGTACACAAGCTCAAACTTGGACTTTCGGAAAAATACAAAACTTCACTATTATAAGACAAAGCCATTATCATCATTTTTGGTTAAGAAAATTATGTGCATTTTATTAACCAAAAAATGTGTTTATGCTTTTCGCCATGTAACTATTTTTTGAAAGTATCCTGTTAGCCAGAGCCTGGTTAAAGGACTGTGGGCTCCTTGAAGTCAGCCACATTTAAGAGCAGTGCCACAATTCTTACAAGGTTGAAAACCACTGCTCTCAAGGGTTCTGGTAGCAATTATAATATGCAATACATTTTGTTTTAAATGGAAGGTTTCATAATGAAATTTGGAAGCCAGCGTCATTTCCCTTCCTTGGCTTACTACAAAAAGAGGATTTGAGGGCAAACAATAAAGGAAATAGCAAAAAAAAAAACGATTATATGACCTTAGGCAAATATGTTCCGTAATTCATCCTTGTACACACACACACACACACACACACACACACACACACACACACACACACACACAGGAGAGAGAGAGAGAGAAAGAGAGAGAGAGAGAGAGAGAGAGAGAGAGAGAGAGAGAGAGAGGAGGGGGGAGGGAGAGAGAGAAAGAGGGAGGGAGGGAGAGAGACAAGCAAACATAAACATAGAATGGAGACTTGACAATTCCTTGGTATTTTGAAAAATGTGTATATTAGTCAAATTGAATGATTAATTGTTACCAAATTGTCTAATTAACCAAATAACTCCCAAGCTTCCGTGCAGTCTTCTGAACAAGTCCTGTCTGGGGCGTGGGGAAGAATGAATTTCTTTCCCGTTGGGTGATGTGAGACAGTCTGAGGAGCTGCAAGAACTTGATGATCCAGAAGTAGAAGACACTACTTTTTCTTCTCATCTTGCTATGAAGGAAACACTAATGGTTGCCTTCTAGGATAGATAAAACATTTTAAAGTCCTTACTCTCAGCCACCCCCTACAAGACTGTTTCTGAATTGCTTTCATTTTATCAATGTTCCTGTCAACAAAACAGGCTTTGTATAAAAATACAGCATGTTGGCTGCCACACACAGAAAACACTGGCTCAAGGAGAATGTGTTAGCCAAAATTCTGCTCAGGCTGTGCTGCTGATTGTCTGGCCTTTGGGTATCTGCTGGGTCCAGGTAGAGCCTTTGGTGGGCTGTGTTTACACCACTAAAAAGCAGAACGGAGGGACAGTGGGGTCCCTCCTGACACTGCAACTGTGCCAACAGATATGTTCTTTCCCTTTGTTGACACACTAGAGACTCCTCATTCACAATCAGACTAAAGGAACAAATGGAAGAGTTGGGGAGATGGATAAGGTGAGCCTGTGCAAGCATAAGGGCAAGAGTTCAGATCCCACAGTTAAGTCAATGCCACTGTGGGCAGAGTGGCCTGCCAGTGAGTGCAGCATCTGAAGTGCAAACACGGGAAAGCCCCAGAGCAAGCAGGCTACACAGGTCAGCTGCTCTGGCAAGCTCTGCATTCCACTGAGAGACCCTGTCTAGCAGATAACGTGGAAAGGGACTGAGGAACACTCCTGACATCAGCCTGGGAGCACCACGTGCACACAGACATGTAACCCACATACATCTGAACACATGTGGACCTCAGGAAAAAACTAGAAGTAAAACTAAATAGAATTAACGGAATGTTGGCACACCTGTAGGAGGATACCAACTAGTGAGGATACAGTTACCGAAGGGTTGCTTCAGACAGTGCCTCGCGGGAAACTCTAGGCTCAAGAACAAAGACGAACTCAAAATAAAAAGAGAAAAGCAAAATGGGCCAAAGTTGACAACCACTATCATTTTTTTTTACTTTGTTCATTTATTAGTTTAGCAAATGCCTATGATCGTAGAGTCCAGAGCAAAAAAGACATCTACTGAAGACTTCTATTGCTTTGCACAACAGCCTGGATTTCTTGGTAAGATGTCCATTTCTATGTCAGGATTTTGAGCAAGAAACTTCTCTCTACACTTTTAAATCTTTCTGTGTAATCCAATGTACTTGGATATCTTTAATATGTCTTGAGATGCAAGGAGGGAGTAAAAAAGGATGCTCCTGGACTTAATCACACTGGTGTGGGTCCAGGAGAGAGCTTTCGATTAAGGACTCATGGCATGTTCTTCCCCTGTGTTTCTCAATATTCAGGCCACTGACATACATGTGGACCCCAGGAACCTATTGCTAAAGGGACAGTGCCCTGTCCCCCCAGGACCCACATCAGCATCTTCCTTAGCTACTCGTGGAGCCATGGATTCTGTACTTGCAAGATTCCTGGCCTGTGTGTTACAAATTAAGAGAAGCACTTCAGTTCATGACAGCTCTCACTACTTAACCCTCTCTCCGTTGCCTGTGCAGTGAGGAACACTGGGTTATATTCTTATTAAGGGGCACTGTGGAGGGGCCGTTTACCTCACTATTATTCTATGAACCTGATTTGAGTGGAATGGAATGAAAAGTCTTCGGGTGACAAGAAGCATATAATTAAAGGAGTGAGGAGAATTTCAGCCACGCCCACCAGAGCCTGGACTGTTACTTCCGGTACTTTCACTTTCAGAAACAGTATCGCCAGCCATCGAGGCAATAGCATAAGGCAAACTGTGGCTGACATTCCGATTTTCATCAGTGGCTACTCATTAACGTTGCAAGTTCACTGTTTTAACTGCTATTGTCTTTATTATTACAGAGCGATATAGAATTTTCCACTCTATTAAGGTTGTTAAAAACCTTTCCATAAGGAGCAATTGGACTCTAATTAGGTATGCCAAAGGGTGCAAAAGAAGTTACATCGAATTTAAAGCAACTAAATGTCAAACTTTATATTACGTTTCTTTTTTGCTACACTTAAAAAATGTTAATGAAGAATACAATTTAAAAGAAATACCCAGGTAAGGGAAAAGGCGTACTCCACCAAACAAAAACGTAAAAAACAAAATCAGAAAACCAAATTTCTCTGTAGTAGTACTCCATGAGATACAGTGAGAGATATTTATAGGTTTGCAGATGACAATACTTTCTGCACCAGAAATTCATCCATCCTTCTAACTGACTTGAGAGGCATTTATAACGAATAAAACATATTTGTGTCTAAGCTGGGAGTGGAGTTCAGGCCTCATCTAGCAAATCTGAGACACGCTGGCCCAAAGAGCTTAACTGATGTCGAATGTAAACCACGTTTCAAAAGCATGTTGTCAGGTCTGCACAGGCTATCCATTCTGATAATCTCATTCCGTTTTTCATTTCACTGTCGAAAGGAGAGGTAGATTAATGAGAATCCAAATCCCACCAGAAAGAAAACTTTCCAAATAAGGAATGCCCAAAGAGCGATTTGGAAAGATGACTTAGTCTGTCTTTGTTTTTCCAAGTAACATTTAGACCATTTATATTGGAAAGATTATTAACCCAGGTCAATATGATTTTACTAGATTAAATCTAGAGAGGAAAAAAAAGAAAAAGAAAAGAAAGAGACAAGATGCTGAGGATGTGATGTTGGAACCAGGATCATGATAACTAGGAGTTAACAGAGCTGTGACTCTCCTTTAGCCTCTCTTTTGTTGGGTATCAAATGCAATTAAAGAAAAACAGAAAATTGCAAGTTCATTTGCAAATGTACACCACAGGAAAGAAACATTTCTCCAAAAAAAAAAAAAAACTTAAAACATTTAGCGCCTAACTTTGTGTATACCCTTTCATTTAAGAAAACCAACCAACAAACAGAAACAAACGAGACCATGGTAATCAAAATGGCTATGGATCAGAACTGAGGGAAACTTACAAATCACGTGGCCACCTTCTGGACGGTTTACTGGCCAAGAAGCCAGGGCATAAAGGAGTGTGTTTTTGAAAGTTTTCCTTCAATCATTCCAGTGTGATAGGATTCCTGATACTGCAGAATGTAGAAGTCCTAGAATGACATCAGACATTGAAACAAAAACCTACATTTCTGGTTCAACTCCAAAGACTGGATTTAGGAACTACAAGGGCTTTGCATTGAAGTATACAGCAAGGAGCCGTCTTACCGAGTACACTGCATCACCCGGTAAGGGTCATCATACGAGAAGGATAACGCAAGATGAAGGCAAAGCCTCTGATGCAGTGCTGGGAGAAAGGACCGACCGTGTGCTCCGTGACTCCTTATCTTGCAGTTGGTAAATGGAGTCTGCACAACCCCTGCTCTCCCTAACGTTGGGAAAGGAAGACCCTCAAGGTTGCACAAGGAAGCAACACAGCGAACGCAACTCAGCAAGGAGTTCCTTTTTCAGAAACAGTTTCGTGCCAGAACCCGAACAAAACCACACTCCCCTTAAGTAGCCTTTGCCCCCTGTCCCTGATGTCAGTCGTCAGTCGTGGCTGTTTCTCATCCCGTTGAGGGGAGCTCACTTCGCTCTCTATCACTCCCCGACAAGTTTACAAAAACAATGGGTTAACTCTTTTTGACAGAAAAACGTAAAAACACATACATGAGAAAAAATTTTCTCACACTGTCAAGGCAATATAATTTGCCTTCCAGCAAATTCCAAACCACCACGCTGCAGACACTAAGCAGAGAGAAATGATTGAGCTTGCCGCCATTTCCTTCTGAGCTCGTGTCACCCTGGAAAGGGAGTCACAGATCACTGCGAGAGAGCAGACACAGCTGGAGGAGCTGTCTAGACCTGCTGTGACAGAGAAGGACTCTTCTGCCTTAGCGGAGAGTGTGTTTGCTCATGCCATATTGTCTTCTGATTACAGGAATGAATTGTCAGAGGTGTGTGTGTGTGTGTGTGTGTGTGTGTGTGTGTGTGTGTGTGTTTCCTTGTCTATGAATTAACATATCATCTCCCTCTTTGGTTTCCATTTATATACCATCGTATAATCACACGCAGAGCCAAGCTTTCTTTTTAAATGTTTTATATTTTCTACAGAATGCCACACAATGGCTAAAGGAATCATCATATGTTTGGGTACTTTTTAAAACTATTTTTTTTTAATTAAAATGCCCCAAGTCAATCACAGGCATGCAGTGTACATGAGCTGAATGTGTGGCTTACATGTTCTGGAAAAACACCGTTCAGCTGTTGTGCATGTCCCATGCTTCTTTTGCACACGGAAAAAAAAAAAGTTCTGTCATTGGAATAACAATTTCTAGTTTGTCAAGACACTAAAGCCAATTAGAGGTCAGTGTTGACTGATCATTCGCCAGTGTTTAATTCATAAGTCAAAACCGAACTTAGTGTATGTGAGCTCTCCAAACATCCTGAGTCCTTCTATTCACATTTGACATACATTTAAAATGACTAATTACTTTTTTTCAAGTTCTTGAGGAAACATTTGTTCTCCAGATGAAAACTGTTGCACCCAGAGCAATCTGTTGTAGCTGAATGATGCTCCCTTTTTTCTCCTAATAAAAGCTACGAATAATTATTTTGTCCTATTACCCTCATAGGTCGGTTGGGTTGGTCATTTGGAGGACATGGGGCCCTTCTACAGAGATAAGAGCAACATGCTTTTATCTGTTTCCATCCTGAAAGACAATGGCAAGTACTCGTTAGCCAGACCTTAAGAGTTTCAGTGTGTCCCTAGTTATTGTTCAAATGCTCACCACTCTCCACAAAAGTGAGTAGAAAAGTCACTTCACATCATCAAGCAATACTGTTAATAAAATAGGACAGTGAGAACCTGGAAGCATCATAGAACGAGCTTTGCCACCCTGGAAAGCTGCGAGCTTGTCAGCTAGTCATTATTGACACTACTCCTCAAGAATTCAAGTGCAAGCAGTATTAAATAATCAAGGTTCTGACTACTTATTGGAGCTCAGAGAATTATAGAATTTGTGCCAATGGTAAGCAGCTACGTCCATAGCTACCCAGACTGAGTTATTTCATTCTCGGGCACGGCGTTCATTTGTCCAGGCTAGAACTTTATTCCAACAGAATTCTATATTACTTGCTCAACTTGACTAACTGTGTAGCCATTAAGAGATGCATCTACAGCACAGACTTAGATATCTAACTCGTGCCTACAGGCCACGGCAATGATTGGAAACACAAAGGGAAATGCCATCGCTCTAATTTCAAAGATTCGCTATTGAGCCAGGTATGGTAGTTCCCACCTTTAATCCCCAACACTGGACAGCAGTAGGAAGCCGATTTCTGATATCTAGTCTACCTTGGTCTCCATAGGTCAGCTAAGGCATGCAGTGAGGCTCCATCTAAAAATATGCAAAATTAAAATAAATAAGAAAGAGAAACGCTTAATTACCTAGTAAATGAAACAGATGTAAAGCAGTACCAAGAAAACCACACACTGTAACACGTATGTAAATCCCATTTTGTGCGTGAAAATAGCCCAGAGGAAGGAATTGTATTGCTCTGTTAGACTTCTGAAGGGATAAAAGAAGGAAACTTAGCAGGGCTCTTAAATCAAGAATAGAAGTATGGGACAGGTCACAAAGGGAGATTCTTGTTAGTCCCTGAGGAGTGAATTGGCAACCTAAAAGTGGAAATGGGTGGGCCTGGACAGACAAAGAAGATGACATACTTCATATCACGTGATTCCCAGAGCACAGCCAAGAAGAGGGAAGTGTAGAGATGGCCCTATCGTCCCAGCTCGATCCCGAAAACTCCTATGCAACAAGAAGAGAGTCAGCTTTTATCCCGTGGGCAGTCATGAACCATGAAAGAGCTTTACGTCTTAAGAAAAATGACTCCACTGGCAGTTTGAAAACCAGATTCTAAGTTTGAAAGAATGATGAATGGGGCCAGAAATACTATTTGGAAGGCTATAATAGAGCCCAGATGAAAGATAATGCAAACATTCTTCGGGCGTGAGGGACAAAGAGGAGAAAGTACAAGAACTGCTTTATAGGAGCCTTAAGGGATGAAAGTGGACAATCAATGGCAGAACTGTCCCGATGCCCAGTAAAGAACTTAGCACCGCTCTTGAAGAAGAGTGCCACACGCCAGTTCAGCAGCTACTGTGTCTGATTCTTCACCAACAAAAATGATTTTTTTTTCTGTTCAGTTAATTTCTACATTCTGTCTTCCTGTCCTACATTCTGCAGAGGCAGACAAGTTGACTGTAGGCTGCCTTTGGAAGAGCCGTGTGAAAAAAATCAGTAACTCGGCAGGTGACAACACCCAAGAGTCGGCCAGAACTGACCCTGGCCAAGGCAATCTGTTGGAAAGACTAAATAGTCAGTCATTCAGTCGTTACTATATGTAATACTGCCAACAACTATCACCGCATGTGTAGAAAAGTCACATGTACACAAACACAGCACATCAGAACAAGCTAAGACTGACTGCAAATATGGTTGGCTATCTTAACTGTAGATGCTCTGTCCAAAGAAACAAATGGTCTGTGTGCTAGTGAACACAGTTGTTTCAAGAGCAAACATTTGGGGCAAAAGATATGCTTTAGGGATTAGGAACATTTGCTACTTTTCCAGAGGAGCAAAATTTCATTCCCAGGACCCATATGACAGCTTACAGCCAGCTGAAACTATAGTTCCAGCAGATCAGGTGTTCTCTTCTGGGTTGGTCTGGCACTGTGAGCACACACACACACACACACACACACACACACAGAGAGAGAGAGAGAGAGAGAGAGAGAGAGAGAGAGAGAGAGAGAGGCAAATGACCATATACATGAAATAAAAATAAACACATTAATTTCTTTTAAAAAAGAAAGCAAGAATTTGTTTGGGGTATATTCTGGAACACCTGAGTCTACTGGAATGAACCTTGTCTTTGGATCGTTCTTCACTCTCTGCCCTTGCTCCTACTCTTTTGTTTCAGAAATATTAGCCTCTTACAATACAATTATTCTCTTAAAGTAAGATCCGGTATAATAGCGAAGACCTAGGAACTGTGATATGTCTTACATAATTTAGTTCACTTAATCCTCAAAAGCAGCACAAGTACATGCTGCTATTACTATCAAGTCACAGATAAAGCAAGAGAAGTAGACAGAAGTTGAGTGACTACCTCAAGGATGCACCCCAGACTGGGTGCATCCACGGTTGGGCTGTTTCCCCAAATGATGTTTCTGGGACTCGCTAGTACGGCCTTCATTAGTATTACAGATGAGTTCGGTTTTCCTTTACAGAAAACCACAACTCAGTCATTTACTCTGCAGCCGCATGATCTAGGAAATCACACAATGACCAGACCTAACTTGCCCAGTTTGGTGAGTTTTACTTAAATCCAGCTAAGCTGCATGAATTCTCAAGGCTAAAGCCAGAGTTTGTCCGTTTTAGCTAACACCTGCTCTCTATGATTAAGTGCACTGTAATTAACGGCCTTTCCGCGAAAGATTATAGAACGGAGTACAGTTTTAAAAGGGAAACAGACAACAGATCTTACACAAAATAGCTGAATACTTGTGGAGCTGAATAGATGGGTCACTAAAAGCCACAGTACTTCTAAAGGCAAGGCTAGGCTTCCTTATTTTGCAACATTGTTCTGAATAGCAGCTATGGTGGACATTCCATACTGTTTGCACCCGTGTAGACATCGGACTTTGTGATTGATTGGGAATATTGGTAGGGCAGCTATCTTTGATCCATGCCTTCACGCTGGTGAGAGACTACAGAGAGCAGGTGACCTACGCTCTATAAGCCCTTACCACTCTAACAGCCAGCAGAGAAATCACCAGAGACACAACTCCGCTTGGAACTCATAAAGGACCCTATACTAAGTAAAGCCGTGAGCCATAGGACAGTTGCTGGGCCTCACGTCTGCCAGTCTTTCTCGCTAGAAAATGACAGTGCCAATGTCTGTTTTATGCTCCTAGAGAACTGGAGGAGCTTTAGAAAGGGATAAAAAAAACCAAATTGTCTATTTTATTCAAGTGTGGCTGATGAAACAATGACAATATAAATATAACCTTGTATTTATACTAATTTATAATATTCAATACATATTATATATACATTTATATTTATATAGAGATATATGTAATTATATATATAATTATATATGCATTGTAAGCTTATAATTTATATATAAATACATATAATCTAATATATTATATTATATATAAATATATCACATATTATCCACTATATAATATTACATATTACACACTACATATTACATATTATACTATATAGTATATAGTATATATCATATATTATATGTGCATTATATATCATATACCATATGGTATATACTATATTGTACATATTATATTGTATATTGTATATTGTATTGCATATATTATATTGTATATAAATGAATTATACATATCACAATATATATTATTCATATCTTATAGAATATAAATACAATATAAGTATGTTTATAAATGCAAGCTTTTAAATGATCACAGAAGCGATACTGAACATGAGGAAAACGTTAGGGCAAACGTCTCAACATAGCAAGGTACTCATCACTTTCCCATACTGGATGGTGGAGCTGTGAGAGGGTGACACTAAACATAGTGATCCAGGTTGGTGCAGCTTTCAACCTTGACCACAGGAGCTTCTTTGTGCAGTGGACAGCAGTTGTGCCTTGTGTCCTGACTGCTAAAATGTGAAGAATGTGTGTGTTGAGTGCTTAGTTTCAAATGGCAGATCTATATGACCCATCCAGACTGCCAGAGCCTCGCGGTAGGTCGGAGTGCTGTGAAATACTGTCTGAAGGTGGATATGACAAAGATACATTGTATCTGTGGATGATTTGTCAAAGAGTAAGTAAAAGATATTCTTACAAAAGCAATAACATAATAGTGTGCTATTCAGTAACCCCACAAGATAGCTCAGTGTGTTAGAAAAGAACAAATTTAAGGAGAGAAAAGATAGGGTCAAAATAAACGTGTCCTGCAAAACGCTTCATCTGGGGACTTTTGGAAGAAGCCTGAGAGCGAGATAACATGTAGGTCTCTGATTCTGTGCCTTCTCCTGGGGCCCCTTACCTTCTGTTGATTTACCATGTCCAACTTCACTGCTGTGGGTTCTGCTTTATCTCATTATATTTTATTATGTTGTGTTTTGCTGTTATCTTTAGAAACCTGCTTTTTTTCTAAAGAGATAGATATGGGTGGATCCAGAGGGGAATGTGAGTCGAGGAGGGACTGGGAGAAGGGGTTCTCAGGATATATTGCATTAGAAAAGAATCTATTTTCAATAAAAATGGGGGAAACAGTCAGTGCCCACCCTGTGTGAGAACCTATGAGGCCAGACACAGGAAGCGAGGCTGTTTGTCCTCAGGGTTTACTTTGATAGCTTTGCCACACCAGGGCTTTTTCTAGTATTCCACATTTGCTACATCTGGAAGCACAGTGGAGGCAATGGATGTCCAGATGTGGAAATGCACGATGCCCTTGGAATACACTGTGGGTTTGTTGTTTTGCACAACCACCAATTGAAGCAGTACACTCTCCCCACAGATTAATGAGCTTCTAGACGTTAGCAAGCTATAAGTCAGTAATCAGAAGGATAATGTCTTCAGAATACCTCTTCCTCATATCACGTCTCCCGACTGCAAAGTCAAGTCTACATAAGAGTCAGAGAAGCGTGAACTGTCGAAACAAACAAGAAAAGCAAAATACCGTAACAGGAAAAAAACAAAAACACAAACAAACGAAGAACCATTGAAAATTGTCCTCCAGAACCATGCTATATCGCCAGTACTTGATTTTTTTCCATGTCAACAGCAACTCTTCTAGGTGTTCGGAATGAGGCGACTGTCTTGTCATCTGTGGCAGCCCCCTTCCTGAACGTCTTGCTCATCTTAACGAAATCCGAGTGTGTAGTTGTAAACAGACGTGGGGAAAAGGCGATGTCAGCTCTCGTGTGATGGGTGACATCAATCATCCACCGTCAGTTATTTCTGTGAGTAAGCCTTTGTTCAAAGCACAGAGCGAGAATGCTGTCAGACCACAGGGACAACCTGAGATATGTACAGGTGCTAATACTCACAACTGCCAATTAAAGCCAGGACGATCCCAGGCTGGGTATCAACCATCACATAAGCTGTTGACATAGCAATTCTTTTCTCCCCATTAATTCATTTATTTATTCACTTTACATCCCAATCACTGCCCACCCACTCCAAGTTCCCCACTCACACAGTCCCTTCCCTATGCCCCTTACCTTTCTCCTCTAAGAGGATACCACTGGGTATCCCCACACCCTAGCATGTTAAGTCTCTGCAGAGCTAAGTGAGGCCCTATAACGCAACCCAGTTAGGCAAACGGGCCATACATAGGCAGCAGCTTGAGAGACAGGTTTGCTCCAGTTATTTAGGGACTTGCATGAAGACCAAGTGGCATATCTGCTACATATATGCGGGGGACCTAGGTATAGCCTACACATGCTCTTCGATTCATGGTTCAGTCTCTGACAGCTCCGAGAGACCAGGTTACTTGACTCTGTTGGTCACGCTGTGGAGTCCTATCCCCTTTGGGGGCCCTCAATCCTTCCCCAAACTCTTCTGAAAGACTACACGAGTTCCTTCTAATGTTTGGCTGTGGGTCTCTGTGTCTCTTTATATTGGCTGCTGGGTGGAGCCTTTCAGAGGACAGTTATGCTAGGCTCCTGTCTGCAAACATAACAGAGTATCATTAACAGTGATTGGTATTTGCCCATGGGATGTGTCTCAATTTTGTGCAGTCATTTCTGTATCTCTGCTCTACCCTTGTCCCTGCATATCTTGTAGGCAGAACACATTTTGGGTCGAAGGTTTTGTGGGTGAGTTAGTGTCCTTATCCTTCCACTGGGAATCCTGCCTGACTACAGGAAGTGGAGACTTCAGATTCCACATCCCCACTGCTATGAGTCTCAGCTAAAGTAACTCCATTCCTGAAACCTCCTAGAGATGCCCCCATCGCGCCAACCCCTACCCACACACCACCACCATCAGTTGCAGATTTCCATTCATTCTACTGGCCCTCTGGCCCTCTCTCCTGTCTCTCCCTACACCTGTCCATTCCCCTCCCCATCCCCTCTCCCACTTAGCTCCCTTCCTCCATCTGCCTCCTATGACTATTGTATTTCCTCTTCTAAGTGAGGTTCAAGCATCAAGACTGGGCCTTCCTTCTTGTTCAGCTTCTTTGGGTCTGTACAGTGTAGCATGGGTGTCCAATAGTTTAGGGCTAATATGCACAAGTGAGCACATACCATGCATGCTCTTTGGGTCTGGGTTACCTCACTCGGGATGATATTCTCTAGCTCCATTCATTTGCCTACAAAAATCATGGTGTCATTGTTTTCAATAGCAGAATAGTATGCCGCTGTGTAAATGAATCACATTTTCTGTATCCATTCTTTGCTTGAGGGGCATCTGGGTTGTTTCCAGTCTCTGGCTATTACGAATAAAGTTGCTGATATAGCAGTTCTTTGCTTAAGAAAACCATCAGCCTGAGAGTACTGATACAGACTCGTGTCTTCTTCCCCCGAGTGCAACATTAAGCTCTTTAAATGCCTAACTTCGAAGCAAAAACCAAATACAGAACATTCTAGTTAGCTGAACTATTAAGATATGTTCATCAAATTCTTCTTGAAACTATAAAGGTTTGAAGCATATTGGATGTGGGTGCCCGAATCTGTATGAGAAAGTCTCCTATCTATATAATAAAGGAGTTCTACTTATAAAAAAAACATTTTCTACCTGTCTTTGTAATACTTTTTTTTTAGTTCTCAAATGCCACCTTCCTTCACATGCAATTGAATTAAAAGTAGATATTATGATTTGAGCATGGGCATGCATGTGTGGAAGTCAGGGATTAAGCACTCCTTGGTTGCATGCACTTGGTGTTTAGAGGCAGTTTCTTATTGACCTGGAGTTTTGTTGTTTAAGCTATACTTGCTGGCTAACCCAGGGACAGGGTCATCCGCAATGTTAACTGCAAACCTCTGACACCGTATGTGCTTTTCTCCAGTGGTTGGAGGGTCAATCTCAGGTCTTCATGGATCAACTTCATGCACTTTACAGGTTCCCAGCCAATGAAAACTTGACAGGAAGTGATGCTGGCAAGGATCACAGCAATTTTAAGTAAATATTCTTTCTGATCAGTCTTTAGAAAATAGATGTTCTGTTTCGCTTGCTAAGAATTGGAGCACAAAAGTTAGTGATGTAATTGACTCTCTGTGTCTGTGTCTGTGTCTGCTGTCTCTCTCTGTCTCTCTGTCTCTGTCTCTCTCTGTCTCTCTGTCTCTGTCTCTCTCTCTCTCTCTCTCTCTCTCTCTCTCTCTCTCTCTCTCTCTCTCTCTCTCTGTTGAGCATTTAGTCTTCGTGGTTAGGAGCCATACCCTTCTTGTCCTAGCCACCTGGTTAAGCTATGAGGTTGCTTCCACATTCTTTGAAATCCTTGATTCCTGCTGCTTTTATGAGTAGCATTTGAAAAATAGAAGCCTACAGAATCCACTTCAGAAAGCAAGGGTGCAAAACTGGAATCCTTTCAAATCAACTCAACCCTCCATGCTAGTCAGTAATCAATTTGGTTTTCCTGTTACCCAAAATGATAATTTTATATCAATTTTCTTGCTACTGATAGAAGGGAAAGTTGCCATCCATTAAAAGAGGCTCAGCAAATTTCCCTTTTGAAAGGGGAAAAAAAAAGTCTGTCCTGCTAGCTGCATAATGAACAGCTACTAAGAGAGCTATCTTCAATACAAATATGCTTTTCATTTGTAAATTAGTTTTTCATAAAAGCTGCCCTACAAACATATGGAATGCTAAAGATCCGAATGAGAGGGAAATGTTTAATATTACATCAAGAACACATGTGCTCTGCAGGAAAGACAGGACAAAGCAAAGACTTCCAGAGGCCTTTGGCTACATGAATGTTTATCATCTGACAGTGCTGAGAATGCTGTGCTGGGACTTTGGCTTTGGGCTATTCACTTGGGACATCTGTGCTCACATGTTTAGATAGAAGAGTAAACGATAGTGGCTGGCATGGTACAGTATATCACTGTCTCTGGTGCCAAAGGGCCACTTTTCCCCAGTGATTTCAGTCCTTTCATGGGTTGTCCTATTGATGTGGACAGTCAGAAAGTCACGATGACTTCTGTCGTTGTTCATGCAGTCTTGGACAGGGTTGAGAACACATATTGTAGCCCACCTGGGTTTGATCATGTTTGACTATTGTAGCCGTCACACTCACCTTCAGTCACTCAGATATATGTGTCTCTTTGTTTCTGTTCAAAGGTGATTAGTCTTGTGTGAATAAATGAGGTATGTGTCTTACATGACTTTGCTGAAGAAAAGCTCATGGTAGCCTGCAGAAAACATGGGGATACGCAGATACCAGTGTTGTCTGCCATTGGCTCTGGTGTGCTAAATTCTGATGCTTCTTTCTCTTAAGGGTGAGAAAAAGGAGTGGGTGTGGAACAGAGTGAATACTGGTGGCCCAGTCGAGATCTCATCACCATCCCTGCTTCTGACTATTGTATTTATTAAGGCTAACATATAATTTTGGGCACTCATAACATTTATGAAGTTAATGCACAAGGTCTGCCCTTTGCTTTCTGCTCACTAAGATTATTTCAGCTCCACACACGCAAAGCAGAGTATTGTGTAAGAAATCAATCATATCAAAGAGAAGTAGTTACTGAAAACCTGCCAAATACCATAAACAGTGGCCAAAATGGAGTCCAACCATGTACACGGAGAGTAATTGAAACTATGGATTCACTTGGGGCAAACAGGCAACTTTTCATTATGAATTATAAAGCTTTTCAAACATAAAATGATATCCGAGAGGAGTGCATTACCTAAAAGGTTTCGATAAGCAATGGAAGGAGCTCTAAAGTATGCAGCGGGGATCAATCACGCAGTCGCATGGTACCACTTACTCCTTGATAAACAATGTCCCATAACCTCTGAGCATTTCCATTATTTTCATCAGCACCCAGACATCAGAAGTGACAAAAATGTCAAATGATGTTTTATTTACTAGTATAAAACAAGTTCTTGTGAAAGTAGATATTCTGTGACAATGGAGACTCATAAAGTGCATTTCCGGGCATCAACAGTGATTTACATTGTCCGGGGATGACAGAAAGCCTGCTGCTGGTGATGAAATTTAATTGGAATTTTAGTCATGACCAACATGGATTTCTTTCTATTGGGAGAGGGTGTGCTCTGCCTCTCTGGCTGAAGGACAGTTTAGTAAGCCTGAAAAGAAAAATGTTTAGTAGAAACAGACCTTAATCTCTGTGTCATCTGCCAGAACATGTACTCTGATGCTTTTTTTTCTTGGAGTCATAAGAAAAACTAGTCAATACTGTACAGAGATATCAATTGATTACATCAGTTGTCAAAAACAATTTTCCAGAGTAGAATGAACTATGTAGAAATGTCTCTTTAAATGCTATTTAAAATAAGCCTAGGACTCAGTTGGTAAATATGCTTGCCTGGGATTCAGGAAGACCTGTGTTCAAGTCCCAGCCTTGAGCCAATGGGAATCGTTCACACATTCCTGTAATCATGGCATTTCAGAAGGAGAGGGTGGTCCAAAGTTCATCATCTTCGAAGTAATTTGAGACCCCCCCCGACACATACACCCCTAACATTCATGAGAACTTGTCTCAAGATCAAATAGACAAAATAAAATAAGCCTAAATGGCTACATCTCTCTATTCAGGGAGGCAACTTGCTTCGTGTGCAATTGCTTCCCCTGTGACTTTGCATCTGTGGGGATCTGTGCCTGTAATGCCCAAGCATAACCTACAAACTGGCTTGTTCCCTCAGCTGCCATCAGTCTCTGAAGCTCACCCAGTGGTGCACAACTCTAGTCTGTTCCTACACATAAAAGGTCAGTTAGCCCAGGTTTTTATTTTTAATTAAATGGGTTTGGTTGCAGTGATGGATTTTCTTTACATCCAGCTCCCATGCATGGTTTTATGTATATATTTGTGTTAGAGGAGCACAGCCTATTCTCCATTCAGAGATACATTTAAATGCAACCCAGTTAGTTGACCACATATAACTCACCCAAGTACCCCAGCTATATGAAGATATTTTTGTCTTTAAAAAAAAATATCCTTTTAGAGAGCTCTGAAGATTTTCTTAAAATGTTTTCAACTAGCATGGAGACAAACCTCAAATTATTCTACACTAGTCTAATTGGTTTGTCAGGACTAAAAACTTAGGTTTTTCCTCCTGGCACTTACTGGTCATCCTTTCAGGATGCTCAGTAGAGAGAGGACCAAGCACAATCAAGCAGAATTTGTTCAAAGCTTTGTTTGATGCTTATGCCCTGTCAGACTGACTCAGCACAATCTGGCCATAGAAAGATCTGAATTTGGGCCGCCTGAGAAAACAAGCACTTTTTTAGGTTATCATCTGAAAGTAGATCTTGAAGAAGAAAACTATGATCATTGCCCCTGTACTTTTGCAGCTATCTTGGGGGTTGCAAGTTATCTATGCCGTTTCGGAAACGTATTGCTGAGGTCTGACGGGGTGGATATTTTGAACGCCAAGTCTTCAGCTTGCAGGGGCAAATGCAGACGTGATTTCAGGCTTTTATCATTGTGAATTTAGCCCCCAATATTCCAGAGAGTTTGAGAAAAGGAGTAGTCTGGAGTACAGAATTGATGGATGCAAAGGAGAAATTGTTTCTCTATTTTTGAGCATTTAATAATTTCTTCAGCAAGTTTTCATAAGAGGTAAAGATTCTTGCAAGCTCAGTAAAGGCAGGGAAATAAAACATAAATTGAGAATAAATTTATCTGAATATATTATTTAAGTATCTAAAGCATTGCTCTGCTTTAATGATTAAATTATGATCAATAAGAGCCTTTCATCTCACAAGGGATCTGCTGATTAGCAGCAGTGAACCAGTCACCGAAATGCAATGTATACTCAAGGGACTGGCACCCAATATTTATGGTCTTAACCTGTAGAGATATCAACATGCACATCTGCAGCCTTGTCCTACACGTTTGCCTATGCACACATGCATGCACATGTCTGTGAGAAACACCGCCTTTTGACCCCTCCTTATCCACCCCCAGTTACTCTAATATATCAGTCTGTTGCTTGAGAAAGAGCATTGCTACAACTAATTAATCCTTAAAGAGATCAGTGAATACATCTCATTGGTAGCCATACATTTTTAATTGTTCATTTTGCTCAAGTACCACTTGAACACTAGTCAATTTGCAAATTCATTTAAGAACCAAAAAGGCCTGGGGTCTATCTTTTTTTTTTATTTAAAGAAAAGGATAAAGAGTAGGCAGAATTCCATAAAGGTTGTTAGTCCTCTAATTAATTTTATGAATCAAACGAGAATTAATGCATCCTGCTATTTGAGCAGAAGTCTTTTTGCCAAGATGCAGGTGTTGTCATGCCCTCTTCCCACGGAAACCTAGTCACAAGCTTTGAAGCCAAATCCACTGGCAGCTAATGATGAGCTTTGAAGCAACGTTCACAGATCATTTGCTTTGATGGCATTTGGAGGCTTTCCTCGCCTCGGTCCGATTCCATTGTAAGTAGAGTACACATGCAGCCCTTGAGAACTAACAAATACAGGAAGATTTTTTTGGGGGGCCAGCTGAGTAGTGTCACACCTTTAATGTTCCTCATAGACGGCGTATACACACTTGAAAAATAAACTATACGAAGGGTGTTGGGTAGACAGGACCATGTTCCCAGTGTGCTATGCTACTTTCCATCACAGTTTTACCCCTAAATCTCATAATATATAAGTAAACTTTCTATAAAACTAAAATGCCATGAACATCAGTCATAATCTGATGACTGATTACAGTTGCAATAAAGTCATAAATCCTGAATATTTACAACAATTGCACCTCAAAATTATTACATCCTTTTTTTTTCAAAATCCATCAAGAGAAAACAGATGGCTAACACACATAAACTTGAGTGGAAAAAGATACGTGCTCTGTATGACTTCAGCCTTCCCTAAAATCAATGTTAAAACCCTTAGGTCTGACTTTTTTCAGCTCTGTGTCTTTGTGTAATTTGCCTCAACACTACCTGATCTAATTTAATGAGATGCGAGCTAAGGAAGTACTTTGGCCACTTATCATGGGTTTCAAATGACACATTATGACTACATATAAAAGTCAATATTTGCTAATCATTTTAGGGCAGGAACTATTCTAGGCCAACAATTCTTAACTTGCAGATACATTCAAGATTAATTAATCTCTTCTCTCCTGGTCCCCTCTTTTCACCTCTCTGGAATGAGGAAATCAATGACCATCTAAGCAAGCCCACAGAGCCAGAGCTTCAGATCCGAAGCAACTCTTAAGCAATTTTGCATATGTACTCAAAAATGGAGATTTGTGCTTTCTCTGCAGGTTAAGGAAAATTTTTGTTTTAAAAGCAAAGTTCACTGGGTCATTTGCTAGGAAAAAAATGTCCATTGCAAGTTGACAACATTGACCTCTGGTTTTTGTTGTTGTTTGTTTGTTTTGGTTGTCTTTATTTTTTTTTAAATCAAGAGAATGCTGAGATAAGGTATGATTTGGTTTCAGTCTTCCTTTATGTCATGCTTTGGCAAAATTGTGACCATCAAAGTTGACTATCACCTGCTTTTGTAAGAACGAGTGATTTGGTTCGGGCAATTGTATGTGTTTATTCAGCCCACTGAATGCACTCTGCTCTTCTGAAGTTATTCCAGGAAAGTCCTTCCTCCTCTTCTATGCTTTGGAATGAGAGGTCAATGTTGAAAAGTGAAGGTTTCTTTACTGTAAAGCCATTAATTAACCGAGACCCATTTGTAACCTAATGCTATGTAAAGAGCTCAGGACTTGACTGCGATTGGGTGTCACATAAATTTGAAGTGTTATTAACATACACTGACTAGGAGAAACCCCCGAGAGCACAGTTTTTCAGTGTGAAGGACAACAGCTGTTGGTGTGGCTCCCCTGGGGAAACAGAGCAGTGGATTAACCCAGCACAACACCCAGGATGTATTGACAGGTGGTTAGTGAAAACAATACCATGTGAACTGAATATCTCGAATGTGAATCAATATAGACCAGTGATTAGGTTATAAATTCATTGATTTTACTTTGTCTGTTTCTGCAAATGAAGCCTGCAAATCCTCATACAAAAATGAGGCCCCCAACCTATGGACAGGGTTGATCAGGTTATTTTCTGCCATCCTCCAATCAATCCAGAAAAGAGAGGTGAAACGCTAGACAAGAATGCCCTCATTAATATCCCAATTGCTATTGAATTTGGTGTGTTAAAGCCTTAGAGCAGTTATCCAGAAATCTTATGTCAGCTTTTGTATTTGCTGAATTCAAAATGAGACAATTTTCCCTGAGAATGATTTTATTAAACATTATTTTATGCAAGGATTTAACATCCTAATTGATTCTGATGGACACTTAGAATGAGTTGTTAACTCCATTTCTTTATTGAGTAAGTCAGTGGCTGTGACCCTATTTATAAACTTAAATGTCAATTTTTAGCAGAATGAGAAACTATTAAAATAATAACTATCAATGTTCATAAAAATTTCTATGAATACTGTAAGGACAAGAAATATAATACTTTGATAAACTATCCCAGAGAAAGGATGCACAGAATGAATTAGCCTTACCTCAGAACACAAAACTGGAGTAGTGAATCAAACTATCCATCACATGTATTCTAAATCAACCCAACAGGTATGAGCAATGGTATAGTGTAGAATCTCCTTTATGCTGCTGACCATCAGTATGAACAGAATATTCTAGAGACGGGGAGACTGATACTGTGAAGTTCAGAGATATTTGAAGGACAACATATAAAAGATTAATAAATTGATCTTGTGATCTCAATAAGAATGGGGAATGATGGGACTGGGGATTTAGCTCAGTGGTAGAGCGCTTACCTAGGAAGCACAAGGCCCTGGGTTCGGTCCCCAGCTCCGAAAAAAAAAAAAAAAAAAAAAACCAAAAAAAAAAAAAAAAAAGAATGGGGAATGATGATAGGTTTCTAGCTTGTTCATAGATATTACTAGATGCCATTTTAATATAGCACACATTAGGGCATGGGAGTGACATGTTGACAGTATTACTGTTATAAGTCTCTTAGGATACATGAAGTTTGAGGTGTATAGGTAGAGGTCACCAAGGGAATAGCTGAATATTTGAATCTAGAGCCTAGAAAGAAAGTCTGAAGCAAGTTTGTCAGCTTGCCTATTGTGAGAGTGCAGATAGAATATATAGTCATAAAAATGCACTTACTTCCTTAAGGTATGAGGGTAGAAAGGGTGGCAAGATTGGAAGGACTTCTTTGAGAGTTGACAATAAGTGGCTTGTCAGGCCCTACTGGAGAATGCTAGCAGAAATTAACTAAGATTAAAAAAAGCATTCCTCTCCTATCCCTGAGCTGTGCCAAATAGGGTTTGTGCACCCTACTATGTTTATGAACTGCTGTCACTGATTTACTCATCCCACAGACAGAGAAGACCAGAGGAAAGGACTTTAATTAATCTCAAATGTTTCTGTGTTTATGAATGATTGTTTCACTTTTATTATTGTTTAAGTGAAATCTTCAATGTATAAGTTAAACAACTATACCTTCAGGTAAGACAATAGACAGGAAACAGAAGTGGAAATTTCTGGTTTCTTTAGAGACTCAGTTGTGTCATGTGATGTTTTCCTAGAAACTGTCTTATGAGAGAATGTGTTTGCTAATGCAGATACATGGGAAGATGTTTTGCTGAGATGATACATATGGTGTTTTTCTGGAAACAGCCTGGAAAAAGGACATGCGATGTTTTTGTTGTGTTTTATAAAAAGATAAGAAGAGGAAGGAATATGTTTTGTGGAGACATGGTATGGTGTGGGTGAAGAGGGTGCCTGTAAGGGGGCCCATACTGAGGCATAACTTCCCCTTGTGGTATCAGACACTTGTATAGTATAGAATAGAGTTTATTTATGGCATGGGGAAGGGAGTTAAGAGAAAGGCAGAGCGGCGAGAGGAGAGAGAGGAGGAGAGGCTGGCCATGAGCACTTGGAGAGAGAGGGGTGAGGAGAGTGGAGAGAGAGGGGAAAGAGGACAGGAGAATAGAAGGGAGCAAGAGAGCAAGAGAGAGGGGGAGGGGCAAGCAGCCCCTTTTATATGAGTCAGGCACACATGGCTGTTGCCAGTTAACTCTGGGGCAGAGCCTAGACTAAATGCCAACAGTTATTCTAGAGTGGATACTTGAGAGACCACAAGATGTATAGAAAGGATATAAATATACCCCAACAGACAAGATTAGATTTAGTCCATAGAACTATTTCTGAACAGGTCCCCATCCTCCTTTGCTCTATTAACCTTTCCTTTTCACTAACTCCAGTAGGTGGTGGACTAGAAGGGAAGTTAAAACATTAAGAACACTTATTAAAATACAAAGAACTCAAGAAGTTAAACTCCAGAGAGCCAAATAACCCTATTAAAATGGGGTACAGAGCTAAACAAAACAATCTCAGCTAAGGATTATCGAATGGCCAAAAAACACCTCAAGAAATGTTCAACATCCTTAGTCATCAGGGAAATGCAAATCAAAACAACCCTGAGATTCTGCCTCACACCAGTCAGAATCACTAAGATAAAAATCTCAGGTGACAGCAGATGTTGTGGATGTGGAAAAAGAAGAACACTTGTTCATTGTTCGTGGAATTGCAAACTGGTACAACCACTCTGGAAATCAGTCTGGAGGTTCCTCAAAAATTGAACATTCCACTACCTGAGGACCCAGCTATACCTCTCCTGGGCATATACCCAAAAGATGCTCCAATCTACAACAAAGACACATGCTCCACTATGTTCATAGCAGCCTTATTTATAATAGCCAGAAGCTGGAAAGAACCCAGATGCCCTTCAACAGAAGAATGGATTCAAAAGATGTGGTACGTCTACACAATGGAGTACTACTCAGCTATCAAAATCAATGACTTCATGAAATTCATAGACAAATGGAATGAACTAGAAAATATCATCCTGAGTGAGGTAACTCAATCACAGAAAAACACACTTGGTATGTACTCATTGATAAGTGGATATTAGCCTAAAAGCTTTAATTACCCAAGATGCAATCCACATACCACAGGAAGCTCAAGAAGGGTGACCAAAACACGTATGCTCCCACTCTTTTTAAAAGGGGAAAAAATACATCCGTAGGAGGGGATATGGAAGCAACGTTTAGAGCAGCAACTAAAGGAACAGCCATTCAGAGCCTTCCCTACATGTGGTCCATATATACCAGCCACTAAAACTAGATAAGATTGATGAAGATTTAAAAAATGCATGTTGAAAGGGACAGGATATAGATCTCTCCTGAGCATGTCCTGGACTGACCCAGGGTTCCAACTGCATATGTAGCAGAGAATAGCCTTGTTGGGGCACCAGTGGAAGGGGAAGCCCTAGGTCCTGCCAAACTTGGACCCCCAATGCAGGGGAATATGGGGAGGAGCAGTAAGGGGGATGTATGGGGGAATACCTGTGGGATGGGGGGGAGGGTATGGGAGCTTATGGACAGGAAACTGGGAAGGGGAATAACATTTGAAATGTAAGTAAAGAAATATATCTAATAAAAAATTTTAAAAAAGAAAAAGGAAAAATATATTTTAAAAAAATCTAGGCCTACAGGAAACCATAGTGGACCAAGTGTCTGATTATGGTTTGTAAAACAAAGAGAACAGAAATATTTTGTTACACCATCAACTACTTCTGCAGCCTTTGAACCAACTTGATCAACACCTTGAACAGATCGCTTCTGCCGCTGGACCCATAAATGGGGCTTGTGGTTGTGAACTGTGCTTCAGGCAGATAAATTGAAGATGTGTGCCAGAAGATCTGTGAGAGAGAGAGCTGGGCAAGTAGGGATTCCATATAAAGGTTTCCCAGTGTCTGCTGCCAGGACCAACACAGGAGCTCGACTGGAAAAACAGAGCTGTTAAGTGCTTAAAACGGCCTTCAAATGGTGCTTTGGGCACGATACAAGCTCCAGCCAATTCCAAGCAGGAACATGGCCATAGTGAGGTGAGGATGGCCTCAACTATCCGTAGCCAATAGAGTACAGTGAAGAAAATCAGAGCTCATAGGAGCTATGAGCCCACAAGAGCACAGAAGGATCAGTAAAAGTCAATATGGAGGGAACGCATCCTGAACCAAGACCAGAGAGAAAAGGCAATGGATCTACCAAGGAAGGAAGGCATTTCGACTGGAGATTCCATTACGTCACCCGGCTCTCTGCCCTCACCTACAGCTATGTCTGCTTTCTGTAGTACAGTGGGGCATGGTAGCAGGCCAACATTTGTCCCCTACTGTTCATGCTCTCCCCTTCCCTTTTACTTCCTCTTTTCCCATACCCCTTATGCTTACTATTACCTTCCAAATCCCAGAGACTGACCTTGTTCATGGGACCTGAATACATACATTTACCTTCTACTTTCAGTCTATTGTTAACCATCAATAACCCTGCTCTTTCCTTTGCCTCTATCATTCTGATTCTGCATGTGTCTCTCTGCTCTGCTTCCTAGTAATAACCTAATGCTAATCGTTTGTCTTGGTATGATTGCCCACCTCTTCTTTTGTTGTTGACTCATATAGCACATTAGTAAACACAGTACAAACACAGTCCCTTTGCTCTTTACACCCATCAGGAATTAACAAGTGACTCTTTTGTAGTTGTCTGCTGCTCTGTTAGCACGGTGAAGAAATTATTGAATAGTGCTATCTACTCAACCATCATGATAGGATAATAATTTGAGCCTATGCTCAGAACCTTTATCTACCAATAAAAACATCACCACCACTGTACTACTGTACACAACTATAGTACTGTAAACAGCTTCAATGGAAAAAAAAGGGGGACAATCTGAATTAAAAGAATAACAATGCCAAAAATCCACCAATGTTCTGACCTCAAACGGGCAGATCAAAGTGCAAAATCTCGAGTCCCATGAAGTGAGACAAGATACTTATCTCCTATAAAACGTATCAACTTCATACTAGTGACTCTGAATGAAAGTGACTTAGATGATGTTTCAGACATAAAACTCAAAGGAATGACTGTAAATACACTAATACAACTCAAATATAACTGCATTTGTCAAAAAAGAATGCAGACAAATGAAATAAGGAGGTCGATCCATGATATAAAAATAGAATTTAATGAAGAGATGGGAATACTGAAGACACCCAAACAAATATCATACTGAAATGAGAGAAAAGCAAGCCAAATAAAAATTTCAGTGAAAATCTTCACCAATAGAATGAATGGTGTGAAAAATATCAGAGTATGAAAACAAAATATAGGAATTGATCATTCAGCTAAAATCAGTGATAATATTTTTTAAATGAATGAAGAAAATATGCAGGAATTCTGAGAGTCCATGAAAAGGCAAAACCTGGCAGTGTTGACATAATGCAGAGACACATTTCATGCAAAAAACATAGGTACTATTTTTAATAAAATCAAAGAAAACATTTCCTACGTCTGAAGAAGGAATAATCATCAAGATATAAGAAGCATAAAGAACACCGCACACATAGGCCAGAAAAAGAAACTCCTTGCATCATATAATAGTTAAAACATTAAGTTTACATACAGAACAAAGTACATGAATGAAAAGCGGCAAATGAGAACGGCCCAGTCGCATTCCATATCAGGTCAATCAAAAAGCGAGCAAGAAAACAAACAAACAAACCCACACAACAACAACAAGCACCACCAAATCCAGCTAACTTTTCAATCCAAATCATGGAAATGACTTGAATCAGTATCTTTCAAATTCTAAAAAAATTCACAATAACCAACTGAATCTAATATTTCCACGATCTTAGTTAGGGTTTCATTGCTGTGAAGAGACACCATGACCAAGGCAACTCCTATAAAGGACAACATTTAATTGGAGTTAGCTTACAGGTTCAGAGGTTGAGTTCATTATCATGAAGGCAGGAAGTATGGCAGCATCCAGGCAGGCATGGTTGTGGAGAAGGAGCTGAGAGTTCTATATCTTGTTCCAAATGGAACCAGAAGAAGACTGATTCTAGCTTCCCCACTGGGCAGAGGTTGAGCTTAGGAGCCTCAAAGCCCATTCAGACACACTTCTTCTAACAAGTTGCTACCTCCTCCAATAAGCCCGCACTTCCTAAGAGTGCCACTTCCCATAGGCAAAGCATATCCAAACCACTGCACCCACAAAAACTGCTATAACTGACAGTGGAAAAATATTATTAAAGTAGGCTGAAGAAATTCATGACTACAAAACCAGCCCTACCAAAGGAAGAAGTACTTCAATCTATAAAGAAAGATAAGCATGCTGAGGAGACTATAGGAAAGAGAAATAAATATGCTATGCTGATCATTAAGCAAAAGAATACAATGTCAATTCCAAACTCTACAAAGTTAACAAAATGATAGAGTAATACACACATTTCATTGAAAGATGAATGGAGTGTTGGAAATATCAAGAGGAAATAAAATATTGTAGAACTAAATGAAAAGAAAACCCAGGGTATTCAAATCTATGGGACACAATAAAGGTGTCCAAAAAAGGAAATTTATAGCTATAAATGTGTACATTTAAAAGTCAAAGATGTATCAAATTAACAATGTGATGATAAGTTATTAGACATTATAAAAATAAAACCAAACCAATGCTGAGAGCAATAGATTGAGAGAAATAACAAAAATCAGGGACAAAATTGATGAAACAGAAATGAAAAAATATACAAAGCACAAATGAAACAAGGACTTAGGGTTTTTTTTTTCTTTTTTGTTGGATATTTCATGTATTTACATTTCAAACATTATCCCCCTTCCTGGTTCTTCCCTCTCCCCACTGCCTCTACATCTATGAGGATGCTCCCCCTCCCACCCACCACTCCCACCTCAACACCTTTGCATTCCCCTAAACTGGGAAAATGAGCCTTCACAGAAGCAAGGGCTCCTCCTTTCATTGATGTCAAACAAGGCCATCCTCTGCTACATATGCAGCTGGAGCCATTGGTCCCTCCATGTGTACTCTTTGGTTGGTGGTTTAGTCCCTGGATGCTCTGGGCGGGGGAGGTCTGGTTGGTTGACATTGTTCTTCCTATGGGGTTGCAAACCCCTTCAGTTCTTTCAGCCCTTTCTCCAACTCCACCTTTGGGGTTCCAGTATTCAGTCTAATGGTTAGTTATAAGCATCTTTATCTGTATTAGTAAGGCTCTGGCAGAGTCTCTCAGGAGATATCCATATCAGGTTCCTGTCAGCAAGCAATTCTTGGCATCAGCAATATTGTCTGGTTTGGTGGCTACATATGGGATGGATCCACACGTGGGGCAGGCTCTAGATGGCCTTTCCTTCCATCCCTGCACCACTTTTTGTCCCTGTATTTCCTCCCATACTTTGTTCCCTCTTCTAAGAAGGACTGAAGCACCCACGTTTTGATCTTCCTCCTTCTTGAGCTTCATATGGTCTGTGGATTGTTCTCTTGGGTATTCTGAGTTTTTGAGCTAATATCAGTGAGTGTATACCATGTATGTTCTTTTATGACTGGGTTACCTTGCTCAGGGTAATATTTTTCTAATTTCATCCATTTGCCTAAAACTTTCGTGAATTCATTGTTTTTAATAACTGAGTTATTCCATTGTGTATATATGCCACATTTTCTGTATCCATTCCTCTGTTGAAGGACATATGGATTCTTTCCAGCTTCTGGCTATTATTAATAAAGCTGTTATGAACATGGTGGAGCATGTGTTCTTGTTATAGGTTGGAACATCTTTTCGGTATATGTCCAGGAGTCCTCCAGTAGTACTATGTTGAATTTTCTGAGAAACTGCCAGACTGATTTCCAAAGTAGTTGTACCAGCTTACAATCCCACCACCAATGGAGGAGTGTTCCTCTTTCTCCACATCCTTGCCATCATCTGCTGTCACCTGAGTTTTTTTATCTTAGCCATTCTGACTGGTGTGAGGTTGAATCTCAGGGTTGTTCTAATTTGCATTGCCCTGATGACTAAGGATGTTGAACATTTCTTTAAGTGTTCCCAGCCATTAGATATTCCTCAATTGAGAACTATTTGTTTAGCCCTGTACCCCATTTGTTAATAGGATTACTTGGTTCTCTGGAGTCTAACTTCTTGAGTTCTTTGTATATATTAGATATTAGCCCTCTATCAGATGTAGGATTGGTAAAAATCTTTTCCTAATCTGTTGGCTGCCATTTTGTCCTATTGACAGTGTCCTTTGCCTTACAGAAGCTTTGCAATTTTATGAGGTCCCATTTGTCAATTCTTGATCTTAGAGCATAAGCCATTAGTGTTCTGTTCAGGAAAGTATCCCCTGTGCCTATGTGTTTGAGGCTCTTTCTCCACTTTTTTTTTATTAATTTCAGTGTATCTGGTTTTATGTGGAGGTCCTTGATTCACTTGGACCTGAGCTTTGTGCAAGGAGATAAAAATGGTTTGATTTGCATTCTTCTACATGCTGACCGCCAGTTGAACCAGCACCATTTGTTGAAAATGCCGTCTTTTTTCCCACTGGATGGTTTTAGCTCTTTTGTCAAAGATCAAGCAACCATAAATATGTGGGTTCATTTCTGGGTCTTCAGTTCTAATCCATTAACCTACCTGCCTATCTCTGTAACAATACCATACAGTTTTTATCATGATTGCTCTGTAGTACAGCTTGAGCTGAGGGATGGTGATCCCCCAAGAAGTTCTTTCATTGTTGAAGATAGTTTTCATTTGTCTGGGTTTTGGGTCATTCCAAATGAATTTGTAAATTGTTCTTTCTAACTCTATGAAGAAATAAGTTAGAATTTTCGTGGGGATTGCACTGTAGCTATAGATTGCTTTTGGTGAAATGGCCATTTTTACATTATTAATCCTGCCAATCCATGAGCATGGGAAATCTTTCATCTTCTGAGATCTTCAATTTCTTCCTTCAGAGACTTGAAGTTCTTATCATACAAAACTTTCACTTGCTTGGTTAGAGTCACACCAAGGTATTTTATATTATGTGTGACTATTGTGAAGGGTGTCATTTCCCTAATTTTTTTCTTAGCCCATTTATCCTTTGAGTAGAGGAAGGGTTCTGATTTCTTTAAGTTAACTTTATATCTAGCCACTTTGAAGAAGTTGTTTGGCAGGCTTAGTAGTTCACTGATGGAATCTTTGGGGTCACTTAATTATACTATCATATCATCTGCAAATTGTGATATTTTGACTTTTTTATAAGACAAATTGGACATATTCTTGGTGAAATTAACTAACAGAAAGGAGCCAAATCAATAAAATTAAAATTAAAGGGAGACATCACAATAGATACTGAGAAAATTCAGAGAATCATGAAGGCATATTTTTTAATTTGCATTCCACTAAACTGAAAAACCTAAAATAAATCGATGAGTTCTAGATGTCTATGACCTACCAAACTTAAGGCAAGATGAAATGAATGTTTTTATGAACTCAAACAAAAATTCAGAAATGGTAATTAAGAATCTTACAACTAGGACCCTCATCCTAGATGCCTGGAAGCCAGTCTTCTCCTAGCTGCCTTTGGAACAAGAAGTGGAATTCTCAGTTCCTCCAACCTCACATCTGCCTGAACTGTACTGTGCTTCCCGCCTTGATAATAATGGACTGAACCTCAGAGCCTATGCAGTCGGTGGTAAAACCAGTACCACGCACACCCTCGGATCCCGGCCCGCAGCAGCTCTCTGCTCCCAAACCCTGTGGGAGACAGACCTCACCGCCTGGTCAGGTGGGCACTCCTGAGGCTGCAGAGCGGAGGAGACCACCAAAACTGCCCACCCCTGCCCACATCCCTGGCCCAAGAGGAAACTGTATAAGGCCTCTGGGTTCCTGTAGGGGAGGGCCCAGGAGCGGCAGGACACCTGCGCCTGAGACACCGCCGGAAACTGAAGGAAACAGACCGGATAAACAGTTCTCTGCACCCAAATCCCGTGGGAGGGAGAGCTAAACCTACAGAGAGGCAGACACGCCTGGGAAACCAGAAGAGACTGCACTCTGCGCACATCCAGATGCCAGAGGAAAACACCAAACGCCATCTGGAACCCTGGTGCACAGAGGCTCCCGGAAAGAGCGGCACAGATCTTCCCGGTTGCTGCCGCCGCGGAGAGGACTTAGGCAGTACCCCACGAGCACACTTGAGCCTCGGAACCTCAGGTAGGACCAACTTTTCCCCTGCAAGTGACCTGCCTGGTGAACTCAAGACACAGGCCCACAGGAACAGCTAAAGACCTGTAGAGAGGAAAAACTACAAGCCCGAAAGCAGAACACTCTGTCCCCATAACTGGCTGAAAGAAAACAGGAAAACAGGTCTACAGCACTCCTGACACACAGGCTTATAGGACAGTCTAGCTACTGTCAGAAATAGCAGAACAAAGTAACACTAGAGATAATCTGATGGCAGGAGGCAAGCGCAGGAACCCAAGCAACAGAAACCAAGACTACATGGCATCATAAGAGCCCAATTCAACCACCAAAATAAACGTGGAATATCCAAACACACCAGAAAAGCAAGATCTAGTTTCAAAATCATATTTGATCATGATGCTAGAGGCCTTCAAGAAAGACATGAAGAACTCCCTTAGAGAACAAGTAGAAGCCTACAGAGAAGAATCGCAAAAATGCCTGAAAGAATTCCAGGAAAACACAATCAAACAGTTGAAGGAATTAAAAATGGAAATAGAAGCAATCAAGAAAGAACACATGGAAACAACCCTGGATATAGAAAATCAAAAGAAGAGACAAGGAGCTGTAGATAGAAGCCTCACCAACAGAATACAAGAGATGGAAGAGAGAATCTCGGGAGCAGAAGATTCCCTAGAAATCATTGACTCAACTGTCAAAGATAATGTAAAGCGGAAAAAGCTACTGGTCCAAAACATACAGGAAATCCAGGACTCAATGAGAAGATCAAACCTAAGGATAATAGGTATAGAAGAGAGTGAAGACTCCCAGCTCAAAGGACCAGTAAATATCTTCAACAAAATCATAGAAGAAAACTTCCCTAACCTAAAAAAAAGAGATACCCATAGGCATACAAGAAGCCTACAGAACTCCAAATAGATTGGACCAGAAAAGAAACACCTCCCGTCACATAATAGTCAAAACACCAAACGCACAAAATAAAGAAAGAATATTAAAAGCAGTAAGGGAAAAAGGTCAAGTAACATATAAAGGCAGACCTATCAGAATCACACCAGACTTTTCGCCAGAAACTATGAAGGCCAGAAGATCCTGGACAGATGTCATACAGACCCTAAGAGAACACAAGTGCCAGCCCAGGTTACTGTATCCTGCAAAACTCTCAACTAACATAGATGGAGAAACCAAGATATTCCATGACAAAACCAAATTTACACAATATCTTTCTACAAATCCAGCACTACAAAGGATAATAAAGGGTAAAGCCCAACATAAGGAGGCAAGCTATACCCTAGAAGAAGCAAGAAACTAATCGTCTTGGCAACAAAACAAAGAGAATGAAAGCACACAAACATAACCTGACATCCAAATATGAATATAACAGGAAGCAATAATCACTATTCCTTAATATCTCTCAACATCAATGGCCTCAACTCCCCAATAAAAAGAAATAGATTAACAAACTGGATATGCAACGAGGACCCTGCATTCTGCTGCCTACAGGAAACACACCTCAGAGACAAAGACAGACACTACCTCAGGGTGAAAGGCTGGAAAACAACTTTCCAAGCAAATGGTTAGAAGAAGCAAGCTGGAGTAGCCATTCTAATATCAAATAAAATCAATTTTCAATTAAAAGTCATCAAAAAAGATAAGGAAGGACACTTCATATTCATCAAAGGAAAAATCAACCAAGATGAACTCTCAATCCTAAATATCTATGCCCCAAATACAAGGGCACCTACATACGTAAAAGAAACCTTACTAAAGCTCAAAACACACATTGCACCTCACACAATAATAGTGGGAGATTTCAACACCCCACTTTCATCAATGGACAGATCATGGAAACAGAAATTACACAGAGACGTAGACAGACTAAGAGAAGTCATGAGCCAAATGGACTTAACAGATATTTATAGAACATTCTATCCTAAAGCAAAAGGATATACCTTCTTCTCAGCTCCTCATGGTACTTTCTCCAAAATTGGCCATATAGTTGGTCAAAAAACGAGCCTCAACAGGTAAAGAAAGAGAGAAATAATCCCATGCGTGCTATCAGACCACCACGGCCTAAAACTGGTCTTCAATAACAATAAGGGAAGAATGCCCACATATACGTGGAAATTGAACAATGCTCTACTCAATGATAACCTAGTCAAGGAAGAAATAAAGAAAGAAATTAAAAACTTTTTAGAATTTAATGAAAATGAAGGTACAACATACCCAAACTTATGGGACACAATGAAAGCTGTGCTAAGAGGAAAACTCACAGCGCTGAGTGCCTGCAGAAAGAAACAGGAAAGAGCATATGTCAGCAGCTTGACAGCACACCCAAAAGCTCTGGAACAAAAAGAAGCAAATACACCCAGGAGGAGTAGAAGGCAGGAAATAATCAAACTCAGAGCTGAAATCAACCAAGTAGAAACAAAAAGGACCATAGAAAGAATCAACAGAACCAAAAGTTGGTTCTTTGAGAAAATCAACAAGATAGATAAACCCTTAGCCAGACTAACGAGAGGACCCAGAGAGTGTGTCCAAATTAACAAAATCAGAAATTAAAAGGGAGACATAACTACAGATTCAGAGGAAATTCAAAAAATCATCAGATCTTACTATAAAAACCTATATTCAACAAAACTTGAAAATCTACAGGAAATGGACAATTTCCTAGACAAATATCAGGTACCGAAGTTAAATCAGGAACAGATAAACCAGTTAAACAACCCCATAACTCCTAAGGAAATAGAAGCAGTCATTAAAGGTCTCCCAACCAAAAAGAGCCCAGGTCCAGATGGGTTTAGTGCAGAATTCTATCAAACCTTCATAGAAGACCTCATACCAATATTATCCAAACTATTCCACAAAATTGAAACAGATGGATCACTCCCGAATTCCTTCTATGAAGGCACAATTACTCTTATACCTAAACCACACAAAGACCCAACAAAGAAAGAGAACTTCAGACCAATTTCCCTTATGAATATCGACGCAAAAATACTCAATAAAATTCTGGCAAACCGAATCCAAGAGCACATCAAAACAATCATCCACCATGATCAAGTAGGCATCATCCCAGGCATGCAGGGATGGTTTAATATACGGAAAACCATCAACGTGATCCATTATATAAACAAACTGAAAGAACAAAACCACATGATCATTTCATTAGATGCTGAGAAAGCATTTGACAAAATTCAACACCCCTTCATGATAAAAGTCCTGGAAAGAATAGGAATTCAAGGCCCATACCTAAACATAGTAAAAGCCATATACAGCAAACCAGTTGCTAACATTAAACTAAATGGAGAGAAACTTGAAGCAATCCCACTAAAATCAGGGAATAGACAAGGCTGCCCACTCTCTCCCTACTTATTCAATATAGTTCTTGAAGTTCTAGCCAGAGCAATCAGACAACAAAAGGAGGTCAAGGGGATACAGATCGGAAAAGAAGAGGTCAAAATATCACTATTTGTAGATGATATGATAGTTTATTTAAGTGATCCCAAAAGTTCCACCAGAGAACTACTAAAGCTGATAAACAACTTCAGCAAAGTGGCTGGGTATAAAATTAACTCAAATAAATCAGTAGCCTTCCTCTACACAAAAGAGAAACAAGCCGAGAAAGAAATTAGGGAAACGACACCCTTCATAATAGACCCAAATAATATAAAGTACCTCGGTGTGACTTTAACCAAGCAAGTAAAAGATCTGTACAATAAGAACTTCAAGACACTGAAGAAGGAAATTGAAGAAGACCTCAGAAGATGGAAAGATCTCCCATGCCCATGGATTGGCAGGATTAATATAGTAAAAATGGCCATTTTACCAAAAGCGATCTACAGATTCAATGCAATCCCCATCAAAATACCAATCCAATTCTTCAAAGAGTTAGACAGAACAATTTGCAAATTCATCTGGAATAACAAAAAACCCAGGATAGCTAAAACTATCCTCAACAATAAAAGGACTTCAGGGGGAATCACTATCCCTGAACTCAAGCAGTATTACAGAGCAATAGTGATAAAAACTGCATGGTATTGGTACAGAGACAGACAGATAGACCAATGGAATAGAATTGAAGACCCAGAAATGAACCCACACACCTATGGTCACTTGATTTTTGACAAAGGAGCCAAAACCATCCAATGGAAAAAAGATAGCATTTTCAGCACATGGTGCTGGTTCAACTGGAGGTCAACATGTAGAAGAATGCAGATCGATCCATGCTTATCACCCTGTACAAAGCTTAAGTCCAAGTGGATCAAGGACCTCCACATCAAACCTGATACACTCAAACTTATAGAAGAAAAACTAGGGAAGCATCTGGAACACATGGGCACTGGAAAAAATTTCCTGAACAAAACACCAATGGCTTATGCTCTAAGATCAAGAATCGACAAATGGGATCTCATAAAACTGCAAAGCTTCTGTAAGGCAAAGGACACCGTGGTTAGGACAAATCGGCAACCAACAGATTGGGAAAAGATCTTTACCAATCCTACAACAGATAGAGGCCTTATATCCAAAATATACAAAGAACTCAAGAAGTTAGACCGCAGGGAGACAAATAACCCTATTAAAAAATGGGGTTCAGAGCTAAACAAAGAATTCACAGCTGAGGAATGCCGAATGGCTGAGAAACACCTAAAGAAATGTTCAACATCTTTAGTCATAAGGGAAATGCAAATCAAAACAACCCTGAGATTTCACCTCACACCAGTGAGAATGGCTAAGATCAAAAACTCAGGTGACAGCAGATGCTGGCGAGGATGCGGAGAAAGAGGAACACTCCTCCACTGTTGGTGGGATTGCAGACTGGTACAACCATTCTGGAAATCAATCTGGAGGTTCCTCAGAAAATTGGACATTGAACTGCCTGAGGATCCAGCTATACCTCTCTTGGGCATATACCCAAAAGATGCCTCAACATATAAAAGAGACACGTGCTCCACTATGTTCATCGCAGCCTTATTTATAATAGCCAGAAACTGGAAAGAACCCAGATGCCCTTCAACAGAGGAATGGATACAGAAAATGTGGTACATCTACACAATGGAATATTACTCAGCTATCAAAAACAACGACTTTATGAAATTCGTAGGCAAATGGTTGGAACTGGAAAATATCATTCTGAGTGAGCTAACCCAATCACAGAAAGACATACATGGTATGCACTCATTGATAAGTGGCTATTAGCCCAAATGCTTGAATTACCCTAGATGCCTAGAACAAATGAAACTCAAGACGGATGATCAAAATGTGAATGTTTCACGCCTTCTTTAAAAGGGGAACAAGAATACCCTTGGCAGGGAAGAGAGAGGCAAAGATTAAAACAGAGACTGAAGTAACACCCATTCAGAGCCTGCCCCACATGTGGCCCATACATATACAGCCACCCAATTAGACAAGATGGATGAAGCAAAGAAGTGCAGACCAACAGGAGCCGGATGTAGATCGCTCCTGAGAGACACAGCCAGAATACAGCAAATACAGAGGCGAATGCCAGTAGCAAATCACTGAACTGAGAATAGAACCCCCGTTGAAGGAATCAGAGAAAGAACTGGAAGAGCTTGAAGGGGCTCGAGACCCCAAAAGTACAACAATGCCAAGCAACCAGAGCTTCCAGGGACTAAGCCACTACCTAAAGACTATACATGGACTGACCCTGGACTCTGACCTCATAGGTAGCAATGAATATCCTAGTAAGAGCACCAGTGGAAGGGGAAGCCCTGGGTCCTGCTAAGACTGAACCCCCAGTGAACTAGACTGTTCGGGGGAGGGCGGCAAATGGGGGAGGGTTGGGAGGGGAAATCCCATAAGGAAGGGGAGGGGGGAGGGGGATGTTTTCCCGGTAACCGGAAAAGGGAATAACACTCGAAATGTATATAAGAAATACTCAAGTTAATAAAAAAAAAAAAAAAAAAAAGAATCTTACAACTAAAAAAAGCCTGGACCCAGATAGATTCAATACAGAATGCTACTATATCTTCAAATAGAAACTAATATCAATATTCTTCAATTTGTTCACAAAATAGAAAAAAAACACATTTAATTTCTCTTTTTATTGGCATTGTGAGAACAAACCTATTGTATCTTGGAACTTGCCTCTATCTTAAAAACAAACAAACAAACAATAACAGCAACAACAAACCTGAGAACTTGGCCTGCAGCTGAACCCAAGGTTCATCCAAGTACCAGAAAAGACCCCATGCTTGTCCTTGTTCAGAGTTACTCCCTAGTTACTTCCTAGCAAGTTAATCAAAGATTAGTCTGATTGTTTCAGATGTACTTTTAGACTGTTCATGATTGTGCCCACTCTTGCTTCAGAGCACCCACCTGTCACCTTACAATAGACATTCACTTAGATGTGTGCCATGCAGAACCTCCCCTCACTTACTTCCATTTCCTATAAAATCTTGTCCCAAGGACAGTTGGGGGCTGCTTCAGCAAACCATCCTCTGGGCTGGGGGTGAGTAAGCCCATACTCTGATTTGTAATAAAGAGACCCTAATGTGATTACATCAAAAATTGCTCTTTAGTGTTCTTTTAGGGTTCATGAACACTTTGTGGCATAACAGTATTCCCCTAATACCAAAAGCAGGTAAAGACCCAACAAGAAAATGAGAATCCCAGGTCCTACTTCCTGATAAACATACATACAAAATTTCTCAATAAAAATACTTGCAAAAAGAATTCCAGACTACAATGAAAAAGATTGGGCTGGAGAGATGGCTCAGCTAACCGCACTAACAGCACTGACTGCTCTTCCAGAGGTCCTGAGTTCAATTCCCAACAACCACATGGTGGCTCACAACCATCTGTAAAAAGATCCAATGCCTTCTTCTGGTGTATCTGAAGACAGCTACAGTGTACTTATATATAATAAATTAATATATCTTTAAAAAAAGAAAAAAATGAAAAAGATTATCCACCATAATAATTTCAGCTTCACCCAAGAGATGCAGGAATAGTTCAACATTAATCAGTCGATAAATATAATTCAACACAAAAATAGACTAAAGAACAGAAAGTACACGATGTTCTCATTATACACAGAAACAACCTTTGATAAAATTCAACATTCATTCCTTTATCATGAAAATCCTAGAGATTCTAGGGACACACCTCAGCATAATAAAAGCAGTATGCAACAATCCCAATATCAACCAATTGGAGACAAACACAAAGCCTTTCCACTAAGATCACAAATAGGACAAAGGGGTCTATCCTCTTACTCCACTTTTATTATTATTTAAATATTATTCCTTTACTCACTCTCATTCAATACAGTGCTTGAAGTCCTCCTAGCTAGAGCAATAAAACAGGGGAAGTTAATAAAAGAAATATAAATACAAACATGAAAGTAAAAAGTTAAACATCCCTGTGTGCAGATGTCATGGTTCTATAGACACAAAACTTCAAAGACTACATCATGAAATTCTAGAGCTGATCAACACTTTCAGCTGAGTTGCAAGTGACAAAACTAACAGCCAAATCATTAGCGTTCTTGTAGAGCAAATACGAACACACAGAGAAATAATTGAAACAATTTCATCTACAATAGCTCAAAGAAAACAACTTGGAATGCAAACACACCTGAGGAAGTGAAAAGCCTGTGCAAGAAAAACTTGAAGAAGTTGAAGACATCAGAAGAAGGAAAGACCTTTCATACACATGCGTCTGTGCAATTACTACTGTGAAAATGACCATCCTATCAAAAGTAAGTTGCAGATGCAATACAACCCTATCACAATCCTAATGCATTTCTTTGCAGAAACTGAAAAAAAGAAGTCTTAAAGTTATATAGGAACATGGAAGATCCCAGTCAGTCAAACGAAAACTGCTGGTTCCTGGTTTCCAGTTACAGTACAGAGACTAGCAGGAAAGTACCAATACAAAACACACTCATCTGTCAGTTAAAAAAAAAAATCAAGGACTCAGCCAAAAGTCCACGTGCCTACGTCCACTGCCAAAGGTACGCATTGGAGAAAAAATCATCAGCATTTTTAACATATGGTGCTGGGAAAACTGGTGTCTACATATAGAAAAACCTCATTTGTTCCTTTTCTGTCTGCACATAGATCAATACCAGAGATCAAAGGTTTCAATGTTTGACCTGAAAGTCCTAGAAAAAAGAGTAGGAAGTACACTTCATAATAGGCTCAAGACTTTATGAATAGATACCCATTTGCCTAAGAAATAGGATGAAAAATTGGCAAATAGGCCCTCAGAAAATTAAACTGCTTCTATTTTATATTGTAAAAGAAACCCTTAATCCATTAAAAAGTCAGCCTGGAGAATGGGAAATAATTATTGCCAGCTATACATGTGACTAGTTAGTGTTCTAGAAAGTACAAAGAACTCAAAAGACCAAGCACCAAGAAAACCAGCAATCTAACTAAATAATTGTTGGTATTCTGTCTAAGCACCATCCCCACAGCTACCTGGCAACAGCCAGGTATGCTCCGCCTCACGGTTGCCTGGCAACAGCCAGCTGTGCCTGATTATGAAAGGGACTGCTTGCCCTCTTATCTCCTTCTTATTTCTCTGTTATCCTTACTCTTCTCTGCTCTCATGTCTTCTTTGTCCCTGTCCCTTTTCTCCCCATCCTGCCCCCTTTTCCCCAATGTGCTCATGGCCGGTCTCCTTTGTTCCTCCCCTCGTCTACTCTTCTTCTCTCATTAAACCTTTCCATGTGGAACCATGTTGGCTTGAATTGCTACGTCTTCTAGGCCTCCACTGTGCCGCTGGACACCGCCACCTGCTGGTTGCTGTGGGACTCAAGACTTCCACCACGTGAGTTGCTGCCATGGTGGGCACACACTTCTGTGTGAACCACTGCCCCCCGTAATTCACCACGTAGTGGCAGCTCTTGCCACTTAGATAGGCCTTCACCAACCACCTTTGGTCTAACCCCTCTCTGTGTTTCGATTCCTGTGGCATCCCGCTGAGGTAACCTGTCTGGTAAATGGAAGGAAGTTCTTTATGCCTAAACATTCATCTACCTTTGTTCTAACCCCTCTCTGTGTTTCATTTCCTATGGCATCCCGCTGTGGTAATCTGTGTCCTGGGTACTGGCTGGTCAGTCCAGCAAGCCTCCCCATCACTGTGATGCCCCGTGTGCAGCTGCCCGCTAAGGAGAGCGCCCTCTTCAAGCATGTGCTGACCAGTGGTACCTATTCGACCTCTATGCACTTTCTTTACCTCAGAGCTTGACTTTCCATGATGTATGTAAGGTCTCAGGGGAGCGTTCTTGAGCTCAGAGCTACCTGTGCTGCCCCTGGCAATGGATCCTTTCACTGACCCTCACTCCAGGACCTTTTCCCTTGGGTGAGATTTTTCCTCCCTCTTTTTTTGAGACAGTTTAAAATGCCAGGCCAGGCCTGGATAAACTGCTCTCTGGCTCAGGAGCACCGACTCTAAATGTAGCCCCAGCACTGGTAGGGGCAATTAATCCCTATTCTTGCCCGCAGGTCTATCGGTCTTCACTGCCTGTCCCTTTTTCCGGGGATATTTTGGTCTAAGTTACACTAAGCAGAAAACTGTCTGGCCCCGCCCCCAGGTCTTCCTCTCCTCCCTTCCACCTTGCTGCTGCACTGCTGCAAGCCCTAGTTCACAGCAGCGTGAAAAGCAGATGTGTGCCCCCCCCCAACCTCTCGTCCCCTGCATCTGCCAGGACTCTGTCTGTGAGACCTGCTTTCCAATGCTCACGTGACCCCCTACACTTGGCGCATCCTCTTGAGAGGGGCTTCTGTGCTCTGTCTGCTGCTGCGGGTGCTACCTGCCCCGGTTTGCAGCAGCAGGAAAAGTGAGTCTGGCCCTGTCCCTTGCACCCTGCCAGGGATTCTGCTTGCTAAGACCTGCGTGCAAGCGCTCTCTCTCTTTCTGTCTGGGACTTTGCTCCTGTGCTCAGCCTGCCACAGCCTTGAGAAAAACAGCTTTCACACTGACTTTTTCAGCGTACTCACACCGCCAACTGCGCGCAGTGCCTCAGCTGTGCACATGCACTGGCGCCTCTCCCTTGCTCTGCAGAGTTTTCATTCCTTCCCTGTCTTGACATATGATCCTTATTAATAATTTACTTCCCGAGGAACGCCGACAAGTTTGGGAGCAGGTGAGAACACATGCAGACAAACATACCCAATTGGGTCTGAGACAGTACCTGACCAAAATCCCCGAAGGGATTATAATTCCACAGGTGGTATTTCAGTTAGAGATATATTCATGACCTGTCTCCTGGTGGTCTCCACAGGCAGCCTTAGAACCAGTGAATTTTGAAAAACTACAAGAGGTAATCCAAGATAAAACAGGAATACCCATTCCAATTTTTAGAATGCCTTACAAAGGCACTAATTTGGACCCTGAAAACCCAGCAGGTAAGCAACTTCTGATGACCTATTTCTTTTCTCAGAGCAACCTCAACATAAAGGACAAACTTAAAAAGCTAGAAAAGGGACCCCTAACTCCACAGGCAGAAGTACTGTACTGGCCTTTAATGTGTATCATGGGTGAGATGAGAAGGCTCGCAGACAAATATACCACATGCTGGCAAAGGCTATCCGACCAGCCTCAGCCACTGCCCAGAACTCCTGTTCTTCTAAGGCTAAGAGACCACCAGGCTCCTGTTACAGATGTGGTAAATAAGGTCACTGAGTGAGGGTTTGCCCTAACTTTTGCAAGCCAATGGGCTATGTTCTAGGTCCCATCAGGAGGGACATTGGGCTGTCGATTGCCCTCACGTTGTGCAGGACAGGGGACATCACATCCAGATAACCCTCCAGGGGATCTCCTAGGCTTGGCTATGGATGTCTGAAGGGGCCTGAGTTCTCTGGACCTGACCACTGCCATCACCAGCAGAGCCCTGGGTAACCATCATGGTATGTGGGCAGCCCATCTCCTTCCTCCTGGGGCCACTTACTTGGTCCTAGTAGAGTTTTGGGGAGCCACTTCTCTCTCCCATTTTCCCATTGTCAGGGTAGGAAACAACCTTACCTTCCTCACCAAACCCCACCGCTTGGTTACATTTTTAGGGGTGTTCCTTTCACCCATTCCTTTTTGGTAGTGCCAACATGCCCTGTCCCCTTTGTCCCCTTATTGGGGAGGGGTCTTCTGGCTAAGTTGGGAGCTTTTATTTTTACTTTGCTTCACCCCTTTACCTAAACTCAAGTTCACCTACAGCCCTTCTGCTCTCTCTAGCCAGCCAACCTACCAACACGGACATGCTTCTTCCTTTACCAGCTTCTCAGGTAGACCCCTGAGTCTGGGAGGTCAAGAACCCCTCTGTTGCTAAACGAACAGTCTTTCCAAATAGGATCTGGAAACTGATTTCTCTATCTGTCTTTTTGTTGTGGCAAACTGTTTTAAGACATCCAAAACACTTTCTGTAGGACAAATTCTTCCTTCTGCTCAACAACAACAACAAAAAAAAAACCAACAAAAAAAAAAAAAAACAAAACTTATCTTAAAGAATGTTCATGTTGTTATCTCTTTGGCAAACTTGTAAGTACAGAAAACCCACTCTGACCTACCTCTCATGGACCAAATAAACTCCACCCAGATAAGTACATCTGCCTAAAGTTCCCACTTACTACCTATTCCAAAGGGTGGGATTCCTCTGGGTTTCAAATGTACATCTAAGAAAACATTTTTCTTTTCTTCCAAATACACTTAATCTTATTCTCTACCTATAATAAATATATGTGTGTGTTCCAGCCTCTTGCAAAGTCCAGGTGCTTACTACATCCAGGACAGCTCCAGAGAAGCGACCTCCAGATGTCCAATCTCCTCTCACAGACACAGACGCTTCTATTGGACCTGTTCTTTCTGACCTATCCTCAGATGGTTACACAGATCCTGCACAACAAGGAAACAGCCAACTCTAAGACTGGGCAAACAAGGGGTTGGGGATTTAGCTCAGTGGTAGAGCGCTTGCCTAGCAAGTGCAAGGCCCTGGGTTCGGTCCCCAGCTCCGAAAAAAAGAAAAAAAAAAAAAAAGACTGGGCAAACATCCCATACCCATTTTTCTAGGTTCCCTAGACACATATCACTCCAAAGCAAGCAGGAAGTAGTCAGAGATCATGACGACCCTATTCCTGCTCCACCATTGTCTCTAATTTTTCATTTTTTAATTAAACAAAAACAGGGGAATGTTGATATTCTGTCTAAGCTCCATTCCCACAGTTGCCTGGCAACAGCCAGCTGTGTTTGCCCCCTCCTCTCCCTCTTGCTTTCTTTGCCCTCTCCCCTTTGTCCCTTCTCTCCCCATTTCCCTTCCCCCTTCCCTCCACATGCCCATGGCTGGCCTTTCCTCTCTTCTTCTACTCTTCTTCTCTCATTAAACCTTTCCACATGGAACCATGTTGGCTTGATGTGTTTTGTCCAGACACAGGCCAAGATTTAAACCCCAACAAAGGTGTGCTACAGAATTGCATCAGATTCTCAGAAAAAAATAAACAAAGGTCATTAAGAAATACTATGAAAATGTTCACCATCCTTTGCCATCAAAGAACCGCACATTACAATTGCTTTTAGACTTCGTCTTACACACACCAGCGTTGTTAAAATTAAGGAAAAAAATTACATCAGATACTGCTATGGATGGAGGGGAAGAGGAATATCTATTCACTATTTGGGAGTGCAAAACAATGCAGGTACTGTGGAAATCATTTTGGTGGTCCAGAAATAGACCTGACATATGACCCAGATATACCACCACTCCTGAAATAGGACTATTTCCTACTCCAGAGACACATGCTTACCCATGCCCATTGCTGCTCTGTCCCTAACAGGTAGGACATAGTAAGAGCCCAGATGTCCATCAGCTGATGAACACATAATAAAAATATGGTACCTACACACTGAAATGTTTTTCAGCTGTAAAGAGAAATGAAATTATAATTAATTATTGGTCAAAATATATGAGCCTAATGTGCCTTTCATTCAATTATATCAGAGTCTGGAAATCTAAAAATCCATTCTTTCTAAGACAAATGAAGGATGAAGTAAATCTATTTGGGAGAATATCCTATTTCATATTATACAACTGCTGTCAGGACTATGACTACAAACATTCAAAAATGTACTGAATGTTGGGGTAGCACATCATATCAAGGAAACAAAATAAATAGTTGACTCAAATGGTTTAGAATCTGGTGAGGAGCACTTGGGCAAAACTCTGGAGCATAGTTACACAGTGCAATGGTCTAACTAGGAGGGCTACAGCGAGCAGCCAGATCACTCCCCGTGCTGCTCAGAACTAAGACAGCACTGCTGAAAGCTTCTAGTTGTCTTCTTGCGAATACAAATATTAAATAAAGGGGGACGCTTAAGGCAGAAGGCAACTAAGATCGTGTGGTGACTCAGGGAAATTAATTAAGGAGCATGCCTGTAAAGGTTTCATTGTGGTCATCATTGATGAGAGCTGCTTTGAGGGCATATGCCCTGAAGGGATCTGCCCTCTTAGCAGCCCAAAAGAGAAGCAGGGGAGTCCCCAGGAGATGGAAATGTATAGAAACTGTAATTATCTCTCTTGCATCGTTTGATATTAATTAATGTAGGAAAGAAAAATTTCTGAGAGTTGATTAAGATGGATGGAAATTGTTCAAATATGGACTTTATTGGCAGTTCAGAGAGTCTGTTCTGAAACTCTGCCTCTTAATGGTCTGCTTTTTATGGACTTCCGCTAGCTCTGAGTGACCACTTCACCTGATGACAAAACTACTCATGTGTCGTCTAGCACTAGGCTGGGAATGCGAGATGATTTTATCCTTATCAAGGATTTCATATTGTTTAAAAAGGTGATGGAAACTATGTAAGAACGTGGCTGTGGTAACCGCAGCCCTGAGGTTGCCAGCCACTGCTGCAAAACACACTTCTCAATCCCTCCGAGACGGCTGTGAGGTCTCTGGGGTATCTCTGCTCTCTCACATATCTTGTCAGATCACACTGGTTTCAGGTTTTAGCAAGACACAACACAAGAAAGTGAAAATGCTCAAACTTTATAAACCCAGAATAAACCTGAACAATAACAATTGCAGAAAACACTCCTTTGAGGAGAGAGGTTGATCAGAAGAGCTGCTTGGATATTTTTACGCTGACTCTCAGATATGGTTGGATCACACACTGACATTTGAAAAGCACACTTAAATGATGTTAAAGAGAACCCTTGAGACAGGCAAAAATTTACTTAAAAATAACTAAATGAAACTCAAGGGCTCTTAAGTCTCACCATTTGGTGATTGAAAGTAAAATTCATATTCTAGTCACAGTCAATGTATTTGGAGTTCAGAAGGCTCTCGTAGTATTGTATAAAACAATATTACACTCAGAAAGCATAATGGCAGGCATTTTATTTCCTAAAAAAATTGAACTTCTATACAACAAAAGGTAATTTTTTTATATTAGCATCTCCATGCAATATTCCCTTCAGTGTTAAAGAGGACAGGGGATATTTGGACGATTACTTCCAGAAGAGGTTGTCTTGAAACGAAAGCAAATATAGAGAACCCTGGAGCAGCATAAACGCCTACAGACAGGTTGATATAGTTAAAAGATTCCTTGGGTAATTGATGCTTCCATGTGGTAAGATTGTAGCTCAAGGAACCAGGAGAGAGATAACACTCGATTGTTTTTAAATATCATGATACCAGATAAGCAGTTATTTTTATAAACGCACAGTGTTCTCCATCCATTTTTCTTTTAATATTTTCTTTGGGGCATTTAAAAAACTCTGTATACTCTTCCTCCAGAAGAAAAATACAAATGCCTATAGGCATGGTGTCTTCTAGGAAGGGAGAAAGATTGTGCTCCCCTTGGAAAAGCAGGAGAAACTCTAGCAAATATAACAGTTTGAAGGAATTACTGTGGTAAAGAAACTCCACATGAAAACCCACAGAATCAACCAACCTGAGTCCAGAGGAACTCACAGAGACAAAACCTCCAATCAGGAATCCTGCATAGAAATGACTCAAGTCCCTCTACACATAAGTTACAATTGTATACCCTGATCTTCTTGTGGGACTTCTAACAGTGGGAATAGGGACTGTCTCTGATTCTATTGCTTGTCTTTGGGATCCTTTTCCCCTACTGGGTTGCCATATCTAATCTTAAGAGAAGATATTATTATTATTGCTGGTTGATATCTATCAAGGCTCATGCTTTTCCAAAGACAAATGGACTGGTAGGTGGGGGCAGGACAGGGATGAGAGGAGAGGAGAAAGGGGAAACTTAGGTTGGAATGTAAAATTAATAAAATTAAAATGAAGAAAGAAGGAAAGAAGAAGAAAGGAAGAAAGAAAGGAAGAAAGGAAGAAAGTAAGGGAGGGAGGAAGGAAGGAAGGAAGGGAGGGAGGGAGGAAGGAAGGAAGGAAGGAAGGAACTCACTTTCTCCAACTTAAATACACCCATACCATACTTTAGGAGAAACCCATTTCCAGAGCAGGGAGATAGCGATTTTGAATGCATGCGCATTGCCACAACACCAGTATGTGAGCTTCGAACGGTTCCTACCTGCAGGCAGCCTGGTACTCTCAACTGCCCCCTTTTCACAGCAGCACATCTGAGTCCTATTTGTTTATGATCCAGAAAACCCTGAAGCCCATTGCTTTAGAGTTTGCCCACAGCTGTTCATGCCTGTGCGTTTAGCTATTGATGTGGGTTTTGAAAAATATTTAACAAATAGCCTCAATTTATTTTCCACACAAACAACATTTATTCCTGTTTCACAAGTTTTAAAATGTTTGGTAGTTCTAGGCAAAACTTCACTTTCCTCTAAAACTACAACGGAACTTTCTGGAACCTTCCAGGAGTATAAATAATGACTCAGAGGCTTCTAATATAGTTTAAAGCTTAGGCCTTTTACTAGGGCAGGCTCCCAGCTCTCTCATCTAATATACTCAATTATTCTAGCCTAGGACCTGCCGCATGGCAATCTCTATACCTCTCTACTCCTCTGTGGTCCATGTTGGTTTCCCTCCAAATCAACTCCTGAACCCCCTCCCCATTCACACACACACACACACACACACACACACACACACACACATATTGCCTTCTTCTCCCAGGGTTACTATCTCTGGTTGGAAGGCCCACCCCTACTTCCTGCTACAGCTATTGGTCATCAGCTTTATATTATAACCAATCAGCAGTGAGACAACCTTTGATACATTTCTAGATAGCCTTTAAGCAGGTGAGGAGGGACAGATATTTACAAAATATGAGGTGTGTGATGGTTCATAAAAATGACAATACCAGAATCCTTCCAGCACTTACTTCTCTGTTATACAGAATAAATAATTGACAATACAGAGACTAGCTTTTGAACAAAGTCAAAGAGGTTATCCCAATATAAAACAAAATAGTAACGGTATTTATCTAAGATGACTAGAAGACTAAATAGAAGAGCGCATGGGAAGTGAAGAGTAAAATGCCTGGTAAAAAGGAAATACTCACTCGGAACTGAACCTGTCCCACAGCTCTCTGCATTTAAATCCTGTTGGGGAGAGAGCTGAACTCCCAGAAGTGCAGACAATCCTGAGGTCTTAGGAGAGACCACCACTTCTGCCCAGCTCTGCTCACATTCCTGGCCCAAGAGGAACCTCTATAGTGGCCTCTAGATGCTGGAATATAGGAGCTGGCAGCTGCAGGAACCTGCTGGATTCTGCCTGCACCTAGAACTGAACAGAACCGGTCCCACCATGCCCTGCACCCAAATCCCATGGTGGAGAGAGCTGGACCCTCAAAAGTGCAGACAATCCTGAGAACACAGAGTAGACAACTATTTCTGACCACATTCCTGACCCAAGAGGAAACTGTCAAGTGCCATCTGTGCCCTCTGGGCACAGGGACCTAGGAGCAGTCAGGATCAGAACCTTTCAGGTTTCTCCCTATGCCTAGAGCTGAAAGCCAGTTGTCAGGAGTGCCTACACACCTGTGAGCAGAGGAAAATCCAACTCTTCTGCCCCAAACAACCTACCTGGAGGTTCAGGTCACACAAACCCAGGAGCAGCTGTCTGTTCCCAGATGTGGCTGGAAGAAAGCAGGAGTGCTGACACACACAGGCCTACAGGAAGTTCAAGACACTGTCAGAGACAGCAAGACAAGCTAACACCAGAGATAACCTGATGGCAAGAGGCAAGTACAGGAACCTAAGCAACAGAAACCAAGAATACTGGACATCATCAGAGCCCAGTTCTCCCATCAAAGCAAATACTGGATATACAGACACACCGGAAAAGCAAGATTTGGATTTAAAACCACATGTTATGATGATGATAGAGGACCATAAGAAGGATTTAAATAACTCCCTTAAAGAAATACAGGACAACACAAATAAACAAGTAGAAGACCTGAAAGAGGAAACATAAAAATCCCTTAAAGAATTACAGGAAAACACAACCACACAGGGGAAGGAATTGAAAAAACCATCCAGAATTTAAAAATGGAAATAGAAATAATAAAGAAAGCACAAAGAGAGAAAACCCTGGAGATAGAAAATCTAGGGAAGAGATAAGGAGTCATAGATGCAAGCATCACCAATAGAATACAAGAGATAGAAGAGAGAATTTCAGGGGCAGAAGATACCATAGAAAATACCAACATAACTGTCAAAGATAATGTAAAAGGCATAAAGTTCCTAGCCCAAAACATCTAGGAAATCCAGGAAACGAAAGTGAAGATCAAACCTAAAGGTAATAGGTATAGAAGACAGGAAAGATGTGCAACTTAAAGGGCCAGTAAATATCTTCAATAAAATTATAGAAGAAAACTTCCCTAACCTAAAGAAAAAGATGCCCATAAACATAAAAGAAGCCTACAGAACTACAAATAGATCAGACCAGAAGACAAATTCCTCTTGTTGCATAATAGTCAAAACACCAAATGCATAAAACAAAGAAAGAATATTAAAAGCAGTATGAGAAAAAAGTCAAGTAACATTTAAAGGCAAACCAATGAGAATTACACCAGACTTCTCACGAGAGACTCTGAAAGCCAGAAGGTCCTGGGCAAATGTCACACAGACCCTAAGAGAACACAAATGCCAACCCAAGCTACTATATCCATCAAAACTCTCAATTGACACAGATGGAGAAACCAAGATATTCCAAGATAAAACCAAATTTACACAATGTTTTCCTACAAATTCATCCCTACAAAGGATAATACATGGAAAACTACAACCCAAGGAGGGAAACTACAACCTAGAAAAAGCAAGAAAGTAATCTCATTGCAATGAAACTAAAAGAAGAGACACATAAACATAATTCCACCTCTATCAACAAAAATAACAAGAAGCAACAATCAATATTCCTTAATATCTCCCAACATCAATGGACTCAATTTCCCAATAGAAAGACATAGACAAACAGACTGGGTATGTAAAGAGGACCCAGAATTTGGCTGCATACAAGAAACACACCTCAGAGACAAAGACAGACACTACCTCAGAGTAAAATATTGGAAAGCAACTTTCCAAGCTAATGGTCCAAAGAATCAAGCTAGAGCCATCCTAATATCAAGTAAAATCAACTCTCAGCCAAAAATCATCAAAAAAGATAAGGAAGGACACTTCATATTCATCAAAGGAAAAATCCACTGAGATGAACTCTTAATCCTAAATATCTATGCTCCAAATGTAAGGGTACCTATATTCATAAAAGAAACCTTATTAATGCTCAAAGCACACATTGTACCTCGCACAATAACAGTAGGAGATTTCAACACCCCACTCTTGCCAATGAACAGATCATGGGAACAAAAAGAAAGAGAAACCAACAGACGTTATAAACTAAATGGACTTAACAGGTATTTATAGAACATTCCATCCCAAAACAAAAGAATACACCTTTTTCTCAGCACCTCATGGTACCTTCTCCAAAACTGACCATATAATTGGTCACAAAACAGTCCTCAATAGATACAGGAAAATAGAAATAATTCCATTTATCCTATCAGATCACCACGGAGTAAGGCTGGTCTTCAATAACAGCAATAATGAGAGAATGGCCACATATACATGGAAGTTGAACAATGCTCTACTCAATGACAACTTGGTCAAGGAAGAAATAAAGAAAGAAATTAAAGACTGCTTAGGATTTAATGAAATGAAGGTACAACATACCCAAACTTATGGGGCACAAAAAAAGTTGTGTTAAGAGGAAAACTCATAGCTCTGAGTGTCTGCAAAAAGAAACATCAGCAGCTTGTCAGCACACCTAAAAGCTCTAGAACAAAAAGAAGCAAATATACCCAAGAGGAGTAGAAGGCAGGAAATAATCAAACTCAGGGATAAAATCAACCAAGTAGAAACAAAAAGGACTATATAAAGAATCAACAAAACCAGGAGCTCATTCTTTGAGAAAATCAACAAGATAGATAAACCCTTAGCAAGACTAACCAGAGGGCACAGAGAGTGTATCTAAATTAAAAAAAATCAGAAATGAAAAGGGATACATAACAACAGAATCTGAGGAAATTCAAAAACTCATCAGATCCTACTCCAAAAGCCTATATTCAACAAAATTCTACATATAGGTGAGGGCAAAATAGACAAATACTAGGTACTAAAATTAAATCAGGAACAGATAAACCATCTAAACAACCCCATAACTCCTGAAAAAATAGAAACAGTTATTAAAAGTCTCCCAAACAAAAAGAGCTAGGAGCAGATGGGTTTAGTGTAGTATTCTATCAGACCTTTGTAGAAGACCTCATACCAATACTGTCCAAATTATTCCACAAAATTGAAACAGATGGAGCACTACCAAATTCCTCTATGAAGCCACAATTACTCTTATACCTAAACCACACAAAAACCCAGCAAAAAAGGAAAACGTCAAACTAATTTCCCTTATGAATATTGACACAAAGATACTCAATAAAATTCTTGCAAACTGAATCCAAGAACACATCAAAACAATCATCCATCATGATCATATAGGCTTCATCCCAGGGATGAAGAGACGGTACAATATATGAAAATCCATCAACATAATCCACTATATAAACAAACTCAAAGATAAAAACCACATGATCATTTCATTAGGTGCTGAGAAAGCATTTGACAAAATTCAACACTCCTTCATGATAAAAGTGCTGGAAAGATCAGGAATTCAAGGCCCATGCCTAAACATAGTAAAAGCAATATACAGCAAACCAGTAGCTAACATCAAACTAAATGGAGAGAAACTTGAAGCGATACCATGAAAGTCAGGGACTGGACAAGGCTGCCCACTCTCTCCCTACTTATTCAATATAGTTCTCAAACTCCTAGCCAGAGCAATCAGACAACGAAAGTGGGTCAATGAGATACAAATTGGAAAGGAAGAAGTCAAAATATCACTATTTGTAGATGATATGATAATATGCTTAAGTGACCCCAAAAGTTCCACCAGAGAACTACTAATCCTGATAAACAACTTCAGCAAAGTGATTGGGTATAAAATTAACTCAAACAAATTAGTAGCCTTCCTCTATTCAAAGGATCAACAGGCTGAGAAAGAAATTATGGAAATGACGCCCTTCACAATAATCCCAAATAATATAAAACACCTCTGTGTGACTTTAACCAAGCAAGTGCAAGCTCTGTAGGACAAGAACTACAAGTCTCTGAAGAAAGGAATTGAAGAAGATATCAAGAGAAGGAAATACCTCCCATGCTCATGGATTGACAGGATTAGTATAGTAAAAATGGCCATTTTGCCAAAAGCAATCTACAGATATGATGGAATTCCCATCAAAATTCCAACTCAATTCTTCATAGAGGTAGAAAAAGCAATTCTCAAATTCATTTAGAAGAACAAAACACCCAGGATAGCAAAAAATATTCTCAATAATAAAAGAACTTCTGGAGGAATCTCCATTCCTCACTCAAGCAGTACTACAGAGCGGCAGTGATAAAAAAAAATTGAATGGTATTGGTACAGAGACAGGCAAATAGAACAGTAGATTAGAATTGATGAACCAGAAATGAACCCACTCACCTATGGTCACTTGATCTGTGAAAATGAGGAAAAACCATCCAATGGAAAAAAGAGCATTTTCAACAAGGTGCTGGTTCAACTGGAGGTCAGCATGTACAAAAATGCAAATCGATCCATTTTTATCACCTGTACAAAGCTTAAGTCCAAGTGAATCAAGGACCTCAACATCAAGCCAGATACACTCAAATTAGTAGAAGAAAAAGTGGGGAAGAGTCGCAAATACATGGGCAGTGGGAAAATTTTCCTGAACACAACACCAATGCCTTATGCTCTAAGATCAAGAATTGACAAATGGGACCCCATAAAACTGCAAAGCTTCTGTAAGACAAAGGACACTGTCATTAGGACAAAATGGCAACCAACAGATTGGGAAAAGATCTTCACAAATCCTACATCTGATAGAGGGTTAATATCCAAAATATACAAAGAACTCCAGAAGTTAGACTCCAGAGCCAAATAACCAATCCTATTAAAAAATGGGGTACAGAGCTGAACAAGGAATTCTCAGCTGAGGAATATCGAATGGCTGAGAAGCACCTAAAGAAATGTTCAACATCCTTAGTCATCAGGGAAATGCAAATCAAAACAACCCTGACCATCTCACACAGGTCAGAATGGCTAAGATCAAAAATTCAAGTGACAGCAGATGTTGGCAAAGATGTGGAGAAAGAGGAACACTCTTCTATTGTTGGTGGGGCTACAAATAGGTACAACCACTCTTGAAATCAGTCTGGTGGTTCCTCAGAAAATTGGACATTGCACTACCTGAGGACCCAGCTATACCTCTCCTGGACATATACCCAAAAGATGCTTCAACATACAACAAAGACACATGCTCCACTATGTTCATAGCAGCCTTATTTATAATAGCCAGAAGCTGGAAAGAACCCAGATGCCCTTCAACAGAGGAATGGATACAGAAAATGTGGTACATCTGCACAATGGAGTATTACTCAGCTATCAAAAACAATGACTTTATGAAATTCGTAGGCACAGGGAATGAACTAGAAAGTATCATCCTGAGTGAAGTAACACAATCACAGAAAAACACACATTATTCACTCACTGATAAGTGGATATTAGTCCAAAAGCTCAAATTACCCAAGATGCAATCCACAGACCATGTGAAGCTCAAGAAGGAGGATGATCGAAATGGGGACGCTTCACTCCTTCTTAAAAGGGGGAACAAAAATATTCACAGGAGGGGATATGGAAGCTAAGTTTAGAGCAGAAACTGAAGGAACGGCCATTCAGAGCCTGCCCCACATGTGACCCATATATATTCAGCCACCAAAACTAGATAAGACTGATGAAGCTAAGAAGTGCATGCTGGCAGGAATTGAATATAGACCTCTCCTGAGTGACACAACCAGAACATGTTACATACAGAGGCAAATGCTAACAGCAAACCACTGAACTGAAAATGAGACACCCCTTGGAGGAATTAGAGAAATGATTGAAAGAGCTGAAGGGGCTTGCAACCCTATAAGAACAACAATGCCAACCAACCAGAGCTCCCAGGGACTAAATCACTATTCAAAGACTATACATGGACAGACCCATAGCTCCAGCTGCATATGTCACAGAGGATGGCCTTGCTGGTCACCAATTAAAGGAGAAGCACTTGGTCCTGCCAAGGTTGGACACCCAGTGTAAGGTATTGTCGGGGGGTGGGGTGGAGTAAGGGGGTAGATGGGGAGGGGAACACAATTATAGAAGAAGGGGAGGAAGAGGGGATAGGGGCTTATGGACAAAAAACCAGAAAAGGGAATAACATTTGAAATGTAATAAATATCCAATAAAAAATCATTTTAAAACCTTAAAAATAATTTGTATAGACTTCTCTGAACTGTAATACTTTTAATATGTTTGTAAGTCAAATGTATTAAAATAAAAACACTTAAAGGTGCATAGGAAAAATATGAGCTCTATATAAGTTAATAGGCCCAAGTATACCATGATAACTTGAGTGTGAGTGGGTTGTCTGAGTCCTTAGATAGTTTCCATCATTGTTCCTTCTCAGCAGTAGGAGGATCATCCACCCGGACTTGGGTGTGATGGACTCAGAAACCAATTCAGTCTACATTCAAGGTGGTCAGGGTTGTCACGATCAGCATGTAATTGTAAGGGGCCCTTCTACTACAGTTCTAGGGAGGCCTGATGATGTCTCCTCACATATACCCAGTCACCAGGTTGGTAGCAATACTGCTTCGGGGATTGACCTGATTCATAAATGGCACGAAGTTTAGGCCACACTTGTTCATGAGCCCATTGGGTTGCCATTGTCTTTTGGAGTAGTTCTCTGTCCTGGATTTCAGCAACAGCTGCAGACTATAGGTTGGGGACAACATGGGGAGGAATGCCATGTATGATTTCAAAGCGAGTAAGTAGGGAGAGTTCCTTACCCTGTAAAGAACAAAGGGGAGGAATGCCACCCAGTCACTACCAGTCTCCATAGTCAACTTAGTTAAGGTCTCTTTTAAGGTTCTATTCATTCTTGCTACCTGTCCTGAACTTTTGGGCCTGTAAGCACAATGTAATTTCCAATCTGCCCCCAAGAACCTAGCTAGACCCTGGCTGACTTTAGACACAAAAGTTGGTCCATTATCTGACCCTATCAGATTAGGAAAGCTGAACCTAGGTAAGATCTCTTCTAGTCGTTTTTCAGCCACTATGGTAAAAATTTCAGATTTGGTAGGAAATGCCTCAGTCCATCCCGAGAAGGAGTCCACAAAGACTAACAGGTATTTGTATCCATGTTTGCCTGGCTTACCTTCCATAAAATCCACTTCCCAATAAGCCCCTGGTTTCTTACCTCACATTGGGGATGGGTAGCAGCATTGGTCACTTGACAGGCTTTACAACTGGTCACTACTAACTAGGTCAATCTTTTCTTGGGTGATTTGGAACATGACACTTATCACATGTGCCATCTGACATGCACCCATGTATGTAGTCCTATGTAACTTCCTGAGGATCTGTTGGGCTAAGGACTTGGAGAGGATGACCTTACTGTCCCCTGAGTGCCACCAGATCTCTAAGCACTTGCTGTTAGGTAGGTTCCTTACCCACTCCAGCTCCTCTTGACTGTATTTTGGCTTGGTCAGCAGGTTAGGGCCAAGGGGTTCCAGCAGAGTAAATTACAAAGGTTCCTATGGGTTTCAAGGCCACCTCTCTAGCCATCTGGTTGGCTAAGTTGTTTGCGCTGGCCAGGGGTGTAGCACCTCTCTTGTGCTGTGGATGATAGGGAGCTTTCAGGGTAACCATAAAGCTGGTAGCAGGTGGAGGATCTCCTCCTTGTTTTGGTTGTCTTTCCTTCAGCCATCAAAAGTCCTCACTCTCAATGGCACCATGAATATGAGCTATGGCAAAAGCATACTGTGTATGTAGATGTTGACTGTCCATGTAGATGTTGACTGCCAGGACTTCTTGAGTTAGTGCTATCAACTCTGCTTTCTGTGTTTAGGTTCCTGGGGGAAGAGGCCAAGGCTGATCTGCCTCAGGTAGTGGCATACCCATCAAGTCTGGCTGAGGACATTGGACCTGGGTGAGGACCTCTGCACATTCATTTAGCAGCTGGCTGAGGTTTGGGTCTGGCAGGAGGGTAGCAGGATTCAGGGTAGTGGGTGTCTGGAAGATTATTCTGCCAAGGGTTAAGTAGGAGGGTCTGGTAGTGGGTCACTTTGGCATTACCGAGCCATCTGTCTAAGATTGCCTGAGTACTCCTCAATTACATGAGGGGTGCTTATAATCATGGTCTGTCCCAGAGTGAGCTTATCAGCATCTTTAACCAGCAAAGCAGTGGCTACTATGACACATAAACTAGGAGGCCACCCTACTGCCACCAGATCTAGCTTCTTTGACAAGTAGGCCATCAGTGTTTAAGGGTCCTAGGGTCTGAGTTATGACCCCTTTTGCTACTCCATTATTTCATCTACATATAGGACTTCGTCCTGTCAGGTAACCCCAGAGCACATGTTGACAGCAGGACCCATTTCACCTCATCAGATGCCATTTAGTGTTTCGAGGTCCAGATGAAATTTTTGGTCTCTTTGGTGGCCTCATACAATGGTTGGGCAAGATTGGCAAAAATGGGAATCCATAAACATCAGAACTCAGATAATTCCAAGAATTCCCTTACCTGCCAGATATTCTTTGGTACCAGGATGCTAAGAACTGTATCTTTAAATGCCTGGGATAGTCACCGTTTGCCTTCCCGTAAAATGTAACCTAGGTACATTTAATCTCCTCTTTGCCTATCTGGGTCTTTTGGCAGAGGCTGGATACCCCATGTCCCCAAGCTCCCCAAGCTCCTGTAACAACTCCTATTACCTGTGAGGCAAGTCTCTAGGTCCCTGGCAGCAATCAGATCGTCTACATACTGGATCAGGGTGACCTCTGGGTACCTCTTTTGATATCTGCTTAAGTCCTCATGTAGCACCTCATTGAAAATGATGAGAGTTCTTGAAGCCCTGAGGCAGCCGTATCCACATGAGCTTCCCATTGATATTGATCTCAGGATCATGCCATTCGAAGGCAAAATACATCTCGCTCTTTGGTGCCAAAGGAAGGCTGAAAAGGGTGTCTTTCAAGTCCAAAACAGTGTACTATACTTGGTCTGGAGGGGAGGCATGATGGGGTAGATATCAACTACCTGTCAGTTGATCTGTTGGAGGTCTTGTACCAGGTGGTAGTCATTTGAGCTCAAGGTATTCCATGCAGACTGGCAGGGCCTAACCACCCCCGGGTTTAGTATCCTGTGGATATGTGCCGTGATCACCTGCTGAGTCTCCAAAGACATCAGGTATTGGCGAACCCCAGGCCGGGTCTGCGCCTGCTTTTAGTTTCACAAACATGAGGGGCAACAGGTAATGTCTAGTCAGTCCCATTTCTCCTGTCTCCTCCCATGCCTGGGATAATTCTTGCAGCCAACTCAATCTCCTGGGATGGTTGTTCAAACAACTGGTATTCAGAGTAGGAAAGCAGATTTATAGTCAGGACCTGGATCAAGTTCCCCTTTCCATCCAACAGTCAAGCCCCCTTGGCTCTGAAATGGATTTGTGCTCTCATTTTGATTAATACATTCCTGCCCAAGAGCATGAAAGAGTGGCTTACCCATCCCACACCGAAGTCCACAGATCTTTGAGTAGTCCATGAGTATTGTTTAGTGCCTGTGGCCCCTTGAACCCAGGATTTTCTTGATGCCAGAGGCCCAACTGCCTCTAGGAGTACCAAATGTTGGGCGCTGGTATCTACCAGAAAGTCCATGGGTTTTATTCCACCTTAAGAGTTACCTGGGCTGGAGAGATGGCTCAGTGGTTAAGAGCACAGACTGCTCTTCCAGAGGTCCTGAGTTCAAATCTCAGCAACCATATGGTGGCTCACAACCATCTGAAATGGGATCTGATGCCCTCTTCTGGTGTATCTGAAGCTACAGTGTACTCGTATATAATAAATAAATAAATAAATAAATAAATAAATCTTAAAAAAAAGAGTTACCTGAGTTCAGGAAGGGGATCTAAACACCATTGCCTTGTCCCCTTTCTTGGTCACCATGACCTTAGGTTGATCCTTCTTCTTTGGGTACTCTGGTACACAATGGCCTCCTTCTTTACAGTTTGCACACTGATCCTTACCTCTGGAGATGGCCTGGACTCCAGCCATTGGTGAGTTGTTGAATTTGTCTCCTTTCTCCCTGGTCTGCTGTGGCTGCCAGGACCATTCTTGCCAAATCTGTGTTTTGCTTCTTTTCTGCCTTTATCTGCTTTCTTCCATTCTACCATGATTATTGTAAACGTTCTCTGCTATCTCAACAAAGTCCCTCAAAAACTTCTGCCCCAGACTCTCTTGTTTCTGTAGTTTCTTTTCAATGTCTGGAGCAGACTGATTCATAAAGGCCAATGCTTCTGAGGAGTTTTGCTCTGGTTGTTCAGGATCATAAGGGGCGTATCACCTAAAGGCTTCCATTATTTGTTCTATAAAGGCTGCTGGGCTCTCTTCAGGTCCCTATCTAACATCATATACCTTAGCCAAAAGAGTGGGACATCTGGATGTTGCTTGGAGACCTGGCAATAAAGCCTAGCAGATCTGAAGACGCCCCCTACTTTTACCTGCATTGTAATCCCAGTCAGGTCATGTGAGGGGAAAGGCAGCATCAGTCAGGACAGGGTTCTGGGCTGGAACCCCTGTCTTACACTGGGACGAATTTCCAAGTCTCTAGTAGAAGTCTTTCCCTCTCTTTGGTGGTGAAGAGGCCCTGTAAGAACTGTTGACAATCATCCCATGTGGGTTGGTGGGTGAAGAGAACAGTTTCTAAGAGACTTATTAATTCCTTTTGGGTTATCAGAGAATGTGTTTTGAGTACTCCAATTATAGAGGTCTGCAACTTCAAAGGACCAGTAATGGTGGGGTTGACTCCTTGTTGGTCAACAGGCCCCACTTCCTGAGGAGGTAGGAAAATGGAATTTGCCTCAGTGACCTCAGCCCTTGGAGAACCTCCCCTCTCACTCCCAGTTCCATGGTCCTGTCTTTCACCCAGATTAGGGTTGTCTGGGGGTTGGGGAGGGGCAGCATTGGGCTGGAGGAATGGGGTTTGGGGAAGGAGGTGTCAGAGAAGGAGGCTGGTAGGGTGGAAAATGACTTCCTTCAGCACAGAGTCCTGCAAGATGGGGTAAAGAGGAGCCATAGGTGTTGGAGCCACTGGTCTTCAAGTTTTGTCACCAAGGCAGGGGCAGTTTCCAGAGGTATGGTCTAGTCACCTGTAGAGGGGTCTAAGAAAGGTGTGGTCCATGAAGGAGTTTGGGTGACCATATCCTTCCAGACAACAATGTAAGGAACCTGGTCAGGATGTCCATGGACCCTCTGGAAAACCCTGGATTCCATTGCTAAGATGGCAGAGGGTTCCCTCAGGGGGCCAGTTGACATAGACGTCTGGCCACTCAGAACAGCAGAAGGTCACCATCTTTCCCGTTTTTAACATCTAAAAAGGTTTTGGGCTCTGTCTGAACTCTCTGAAATGGGCCAGGATTAAGTCTAGGGGGTGGGAAATAGTCTGCCTCATGGTGTTTGTCATTGTCACAGTTTAACACAAGATGTAGATCAGCAAACGCACAGACAGAAAAAGCAAAACTTAAGGAGACAGATGACCGCGGTGCCCCTGGAAGCAAAATCGAAACTAAAAACTCGGTCTTGACACTCCTAGTTGCTCAGGGCAGCAGAGGCAAAAAGTCAATCGGCAGTGGGGCTCTCTGTCCTCCACCAAAGGGCTCTCTGTCCCCACATGGGAGTCAAGAACATCTCCTTGCCTCCCACGGCAGTGACCCTCCAGCATATCTGTTCCAGCCACGGTTACCCATATTTACAGAACTTCAAGTCTTTAAATACTTATCTTTTTTTCTGTGCACCTATCAGAAGCAAAACGTTACTCACCAACTTACTTATCTTCCTCTTGGCTCATGGTCCTTTGGAGTCTAGTGAGTCCCGGATAAGTCTCCAAATGTTATGCCTGATTTGTGAGACTCCCAAAAAGACCACCAAGGATTCAAGGTCTGATGCAAACACCAGGTTTACTTGCGAATTCAAGTTCAGACTGCAATCCACCCTGACACAGCAGGGTCAGAGGCTCAGGGTTTATAAAGGAAATAAACCATGGAGGGGTGTCCATGACTTGGCATTACGTGATTGGGAAACAGTGTATGGGGGAATGGGCCAAACCAAAAGGGGTGTTTCTAATTTAAAAAAATAGAATAACTCATCTAATATAAAGTTAAATGTCAATATCTTCCTTTCCATTCCCTGGTCCCTCAGGAAAGGTTGCTGGAAGTGATGGGAGAGCAAGAACAGAGATGTAAGTCCTAGTATTTGCATTTACATGGGTTGTATTCTTTTCACCTTTTCTAAGTCCTTTCAACTGTATGTCTGCAAAAATTCTTGCTACTGTCTTCTCTGCACAGCTTTCCATTAATTCTGAGTTCCCTGAAACTTCTTAATAATCTGATTTTGTTCAACAGAAAGAGACAGAGGGAGAGAAAGGAGAGGAAGGAGGAGGAGAGGGGGAGCCGAGGTGGGAGAGGAATAGGGAGAGAGAAAGAGAGAGAGAGAATAATAGAATTGGGTATTGATTTTCCGGCTGATGCAGTTGATTCAATTGGGAACTTATATCTTGTGGTTGTTTTTCGAACTGGGACATCCTGGTACCTGAGGAGGTGGAAGACTAGAGGGCCATGACAACCACCAATTTCCTCTTTCTTAAGCTCTCAGTTTAAATGTCATGTTTGCCTGACTGCTGCAATGTTTCCTGCCATGATTGTCATGGACTGACTTTCTGAAATTATAAATAAAACATGCAGTTCTCTTTTCTTCACTATTATAGTTCTGCTTCATATCTAATGTCAGCTAAATTAACTATCTTTGCTTTGCCCTGCTCTTTTTTTTCTCACATCTTACACACACCATATTATGTATGTTTTTTCTCTCCAAAATTATTGCAGCTAACAAATAATTTAATGGCTATTCATTATCATAGTGATTCTGCCCATTTGTTGTGATTACTTCCATAGTTAATAGTTTGCTTTCAGAGTTGGAAATAATAGAATTCTAGTGCCTAGAACGTATGCTCTGAAGGCTTACCTAATGAGCTACAACAGCAAGGCCAGTGAGGAAAACCAGAACTTCAAGTCAAATACAACCTAGTCACACTTAAATTGTGCAAATACTTTCACTGAAAGGTTAACAATTATTGATGAATAAAAACAAATCCATGGTTAAGGGTGTGGCTCAGTTGGTAACATGCTTGCCCAGCATATATGAAAGCCCTAGGTTCAATCCCAAGCACTACATAAACTGATTAAGGTGGCACACCCCTTTAATCTAGCACTTAGGATATAGAGAAAGAAAAAAAAAAACAGATATACAGGATCACCTAGGTACTACACCATTGTATTCAAGACCAGTGTGGGTACAAAAACTGGTCTCAAAAATATTTAGATAGCAGAAAGGGGAAGGAGGAGAAAGTAGAGGAAAAGAAAGAAGAAGAGGGAGAGGGAGAAGAAAATAAAATAAAAGGGAGAAGGAGGAGAAGAAGAGGGAGGAGGAAAAGAAGAGGGAGAAGGAGGAGAAGAAGGAGGAGGAGATGAAGGGGGATACTATATAAGGGCTTGAGACAACATAGATGAATTAGAATAGTCAACAAAAATAAAATAAACCGAAAATAAAATAGAACACACAAGATCTGTGATAAAATGTGAGGTTCAAATTGAACCTCTTCCAGGACCTCCTGAATGAGACTCACGGAGATGGTGATGGATGCAAAAGCAAGAGGAGTTTAATCATTCCAACATGTTGGGTTCACCAAAAGAGAGACAACCCAACAGATTTTAACAAGGGATTATATACCTTGCAAACAATTGGGGCAGAGTTCAAACAATTGAGGCAGAATTTGCACAATGGTAACTAGGCAGCGTAGTATGTGCATTTGGTGGAATGAGACAATTTTCAAATCGACTCAGTGTATTGGTCAGGACTTTCTGAGGTAGGGAATTGGTGGAGAGTCACAGGTAGCTTTGTGTGATAGTTTGACTTGCAACTGTTCCGGAAACTAAACTAGCTTTTTTTTTTTCTTCTTCTTCCTAAAAGGGAGGAGCCCTTGTGCTCCGAGGTTTGCAGTGGAATTTTTCCACTGACCTTAGATTGACCCCAACTCTGGCTCTTTCAATACCATTGAAAATGGGCTTAGAAAGAGAAGTGTAAGTTAAAAGTATATAGCACTCAGAATACAGAATGAAGTGTAAATCTTGAAGTGAGTCTTAATTACTGGGAAATCCCTCAAGTGAGACACGAGAATGGGAGTTCGTTGCAAACAAAAGAGGTTGAATTTTCCAGCGACACTCAATCAGTCCTTCATGGCGAGTGACTAGAAGGTGACCCTGAATGACTATAACAAGCAATTTTCATACATTTTAGGGGTACAGGTTACATCAGCAAGGTTACAGTTTAAACTTTTTGGCTAAGCATATTGACCATTGAATCTATTGGCTAGCAAGCATATGACATGCATTCGAACTTTATTTGGGCCCAGAAGGTCAGGTGACTATCAGTACATTCTATGGGTTTTCAAGAATGTTCCTGCTCCTCCTGAGAACTGTGGGTGGAGAATGGAACTTGGCCTAGCCTTGAACTGAGGCAGGAAGCAGGTATTTGACCTAATCTTGACCTGAGGCAGTGGGTATAAGACTGGCAAAAGCCGCTAGGGTCCTTCAGAACCATATTGAAAGTTTTCAGAATAAAAGCAGATTTTTAACTACACACTGTAAAGGCTGGATAATGAAGGCACAATGTATGGTTTTGAGCTTGGCATGGCCCTGGTGAGGGCAAAGTAACATTATTTCCTGCCCCTGGGACAGGGTCACCGTGTGAACCTCCATGACTGCCAATGGTTGTTGTGGGTGGAAGATTTGTTTGTGTAATAATGCACATATTTTCTGGACCCAGTAGCAGTGGAGGACTCTTTCATGGTGTGGCTATGTCTCAGCAATATGACTGGGACCTACAGGACTGCTCTTAGGGCTGTGGGAAAGAGTTCTAAATACATGAGTTCGAAAATGTATAATTTCTCGACTATGCAAAAATAAGGGTACAATATGAATTATGAGGGGCTTCATGAGTCTCAAGGAGCAAAGGCAGCTGCACTGTCAGCCAACATGTTAGGAAATTACTAAGGAAGGAGAGAAAGAGATTTGGGAAATGTTGATCACAGGAGATCCCACTCAACTGAGTTGCTTTGTTTGTGCTTACAAGAGCAGAGAGATTCCTGAGTTTAGCATAAGCCTAGAGCAGAGCAAATGTTAGGCTCTGAAGTGTTGGAAATGATAATTTCAGGACAGGGTCCCACCCAAAGAGTTTCTCATCTGTGCTTGACCAAGGCAGACAGATCTCTGAATTCTTTTGAAATGTTAAGGAAAAAAAATTGTATGCTTGTTGTCTCGGAAGAATCAAAGGGTTGAGGTCAGGGAATGTTCATTTGTTAGACAATCAAAAGGAAAAGGTCAAGTAAATGACTGGAATGATATGGAAAATGAAAACTGGACCTGCGTTTTGCAGGAGCTGGGTTACCCAGAGAACTTTTTCAGAATAAAAAGAACTGCATGGAGAACACACACACACACACACACACACACACACACACACACACACACACACACAAACAAGCAGGACATGGACAGAAAGACCTCTTAATATAGCAAGCAGAATATAGACAGAGAAATCTCCAGAGAGAAAGCAGAACACAGAGAGAAGCAGCCTGGAAAAGCTGTAGCAAATAGAACACAGGTCATCAGCTTGGATCCATGAATGACTTCCAGTCATTCTTTTCACCACCCCCAGACACCCATTCTCTCAGAACTCCTCTTCAAGCTGAGGCTGGTCCTTGGCAGTATAGCAAGTTCTGGATGATAGTAAATCCTAGTGCAGATAGCTATATCCAGAAAAGCTATTCTTCATAATTGACACAGAAAGAAAAAAAATCTCTACAGTAAACACGATAAGGGTCCATAAATTGCTGAAGAAAGACCCCAGAATCAGATAGTATGCAAAAATAAAGAGCATTTATTCTGCAGAAACAACCAACATGCAGCAGTCAATCATTCTCTAAAATGTTGATCCGAGACGAAGGCATGCAGGCCTTAGAGGGAACAGAGAAACCCTCTTGAAGGACTAGATAATCTAAAATTTCATTGGTGCATGCTAGGGTGTCAAGGGTGGTCAGTGGTCTGCATTCCTATGTCATGAATGTACTACCATGTGATGAAATAGGGCTGCCCAACACAAATGGCCCATTCTCAGATAAGATATTTCCACATTTTTGTGGTTGTTCCCCAGGCTGTTCTTTGGGAGGGGGTTTTATGATCTTGTTCTGGATTTTATGGTCTGTTCCCAGAGCTGGTGTCTTATGATTTAGTTTAGTCTATTCCTAAAGCTGGTAACTTATGGCCTTTTTTAAAATCAGGCCTGGTCCTTAAATGAAAACAAATGGGGTCCTTAAATGGAGACAAATGGGGTTTATGTTGCCCTTTCATTCCCCCCTTGAGAAAAGCCCATCTCAAATCCTTGAGATAGCTCCATGGGCTGCCATTGCTGCTTAAGAGTCATCAACTGGATGCTAAGGATTATAAATTTAACTAGATCATTTATTGTTGGCATTTCCTCTATGCTCTGCCCAAGAGTTACTTAGCAACAGTCAGGTAGGCTTGGTTTGCTATACAAGGGTCTATTTGCCACACTCCCCTCTGACTCTCTGCTCCTTTTCTCTCTCTGACCCCCTTCGCCTTCTCTCCCTTTCCCTCTCCCACCTCTTTCCCCACATGTTCCTGGCTGGCCTTCCTCTTTCTTTCTCTCTTCTTTTGCTCCCTTCTCAACTCCACTTCACATTCTCCCAAATAAACTCTATTTTATATTACACCCATTGTATGTCTGGTATCTGAGGGGGTAGGTGCCTCAGCATGGGCTGGCTGAGGTATCCTGACCTACCACACCAAACCTCGATCTACAAAATGTACCATTGGTTTTATAAAACACATCATGACCAAACACAAGGTCCACAAATCAGAACGGTTAGCAGTATTGGTCCCACCTGTATTATCATGTTCAACCAGAGGACCTTTTGAAATCAGGCCTGGTCCTTAAATGGAGACAAATGGGGTTTATGTTGCCCTTTCAAACGCAACCAAAGAAACCATAACTATTAAAGGCGTACTCCAGAAGACACTTGGAGTAATCCTGTATCCTGGAAAGGTAAGAATATCCACAAAGCTACACAAGAAGCAAACTAAGCAAGGACAATGAATGAGCAGATACATAATGGGAGAGTACTAAGTACTGCAGGAAAGCCCAAAGGATAGGATCAAGGACCTCCACATAAACCAGATACACTGAATCTAATAGAAGAGAAAATGGAGAAGAGCCTCAAACACATGGGCACAGGAGATAGTTATCTGAAATGAAGACCAATGGCTTATGCTCCAAGATCAACAATCAACAAATGGGACCTCAAAAAATTGCAAAGCTTCTGCAAGACAAAGTACACTGTCAATAGGATAAAATGGCAACTACCAGATTGGGAAAAGAGTTTTACCAATCCTACATACGAGAGAGGGCCAATACTCAATATATAAAAAGATCTCAAGAAGTTAAACTTCAGAGAACCAAATAACCCTATTTAAAATGGGGTATAGTGTTAAACATAGAATTCTCAACTGAGAAAGACTGGATAAGTGAGAAGTATCTAAAGAAATATTAAATACCCTTAGTCATCGGGAAAATGCAAATCAAAATGTCCCTGAGATTTCACTTCACACTAATCAGAATGGCTAAGATCAAAATCTCATGTGACAGCAGATGCTGGCAAAGATGTGGAAAAAGAGGTACATGCCTCCATTGGTGGTGGAATTGCAAGCTGGTACAACCACTCTGGAAATCATTCTGGCAGGTCCTCGGAAAGTTGGTTTAGAAGCATGTAAAAAATGTTCAACATCCTTATTCATCAGAGAAGTGCAAATCAAAACAGCTCTGAGACTCCACCTCACACCATTCAGAATGGCTAAGATCAAAATCTCAGGTGACAGCAGATGTTGGCAAGGATGTGGAAAAAGAGGCACACTCCTCCATTGTTGGTGGGATTGCAAGCTGGTACAACCAGTCAGGAAATAAGTCTGGAGGTTCCTCTGAAAATTGGACATACTACTATCTGAAGGCCCAGCTATACCACTGTGGGCATATACCCAGCAGATGCTTTAATGTATAAGAACACATGTTTCACTATGTTCATAGTAGCCTTATTTATAATAGCCAGAAGCTGGAAAGGACCCAGATGTCCTTCAACAGAGGAATGGATACAGAAAATTTACCCAATGGAATACTACTTAGGTATTAAAAAACAATGACTTCATGAAATTCTTAGGCAAATGGATGATTGAACTAGAAAATATCATCCTGAGTGAGGTACCACAGTCACAAAAGAACACATATGGTATGCACTCATTGATAAGTAGATATTAGCCCAAAAGCTTTGAATACCCAAGATACAATTCACAGACCAAATGAAGCTCAAGAAGAAGGAAGACCAAAGTGTAGATGCTTCAGTCAGTCCTTTTTAGAAGCAGGAACAAAAATACTCACAGGAGGAAATATGGAGACAAAGTGTGGAACAGAGACTCTAGGAAAGGCCGTCCAGAGAATTAAGTCTTCATTTGTAATGATCATAACTCTGAAGTTTGGTTATACATTCATTGTATTTGTTAATTTTATTTCAATTTCCTTTGTCTATAATGTATAATATAGATTTCTTACTAGAAGAAAGTGAAGTACAAAACACGCTTTGCTTCAGATGAACTGCGGGTAGGCGGGAACTGATCTCTGTCAGAAGTGAAATGATAATCTCTCATTATTATTCACATCATGTACATAATAACCTAATAATTGAGCAACCGATAGTCTGGATCTTTTGGGAAAATTCAACTCATGTATGGGATTGTCAATTATTGGTTATCAACTTAACCTGACTGAAACATCTAAAAGAATTGGTAAAAACACTTCCAGGTTTGCCTGAAGGAGCATTTGTGGAGATGATTGTCATGTGGGTCAACAACTAATGAAGACTTACCATAGAGTGTATACAACTAGCCAGGAGTTGGGGAATCAGGGTAGAACAAAAAGAGAAAAACAAAATTATCCATTTCTTTGAACCTTATAAGAATGTGACCATTTTGCTTTTGTTACTGTCCACACACATCTGTGCTAGTGTTTTCTAGAGAGACAGAACTGATAAAATGAATATCTTAAAAGTGGATTACACAGGTTTACATAATAAGGTCCAGATAATCCAACAATGGCTGTCTCATTCCACTGAGACCAAGAATCCTTTAAAATGTCTATGAGGCTGAAAGTCTGAGAAGTCCTGATCTGGCACTGGAGGTCTGTACTCCTGGAGAACTGCTGGTCTTCTTTATACATTGGAAGTGTGAAAAGCTGTTTATCTATTAGCAAAGGAATATAGTGGGAAGTAGATAGATTGCCAGCAATAGTGAAGGTGGGGAGATAAAGAGCAGTTTCCTTCTTTCATGTCTGTTTTCTGGACTGCTAGCATGTGCCAACCACATTTAGGGGCTTCACACTTAAAATATCTGGTTAACAAAGACTCTCATAGGAGTCTCAAGGAGCTTGTGGTTAAGTTGATTTCATATCCAGCAACCAAGATGGCAATCAAGATTAGCTATCACATCAGTCTCCAGTTCTCTCAATCTCTGCATGTGGTTTCACATTGGCAACATTTCAGGAGCCCCTAAGACAGTAACCTTAAGCTGAGGTGTGAGGAAGTCAGGTGCTAGTCATGAGATGAGTTCTGAACGAAGGAGGAGGGTCCCCGTACGAGCCACCACTTGTCGCTTCTGTCTCCGACCCGCAGAAAAGAGCGACACAGCGTTCTTCTCAAAGCAGTTTATTCAGGAACCTTACAGCATGCAAGCAGGAATCTTTTCTTTTCTTCTCTCCTCCTCTCAGCCCCGGAGCACACTCCCTTATATCCTCCCTCAACTCCGCCTGTCAGTCCAGTCTGTGTAATCTCAGTTCATACGTCCACATCACATGGCCTGATCTTGCGTCATGGTGCGCCTGCGCAGCTCTCACAATGGACGTGGCTAGTTTCGGGTGTGTGAGGAAGTCAGGTGCTAGTCATGAGACTTAGCTGCAGTCCCGGGCGCCATCTTGAGACTGCCGCCACACCCACTCCCCACACTGAGGTTTTTTGTTTTTTGTTTTTTGTTTTTTTTTGTCTCAGATCCTGGGGCAAAGCAATTACTGGTTTCCCAACTAGATGGCTATCGTGAAACTGTCTATCTTCTCAGCATAAAATTCACTTCTTTTTAGCACTGTATACAATGTGCTGATTTCTAGAGAATCCTAACACCCTGTAAACAGAAATTTGAAGGGTTGTTGATTGATGGGTGATGCATGTATATCAATGATACAAAACGAAGACTACAAAATCAAGTTTCAGAGATCAAGGACTCCATCTGAAATTGGGCTAAACGCCATTGAGTATGGGGGGGGGGCAGGCTTCATTTTTCCAAGACCCCAAGAACTGGGACAAAGATGATTACAAGAATAATGAACTAATTTGTTTGGTAGAAGAAATTTCAAGGTAGGATACTCTTCAAATTTTGACATGACTACTGCTTATTATTCTGATCTAGGTCTGTAAAACAGCAAGCATACAATTTGGTGAAGGAGAGAGTATAATTTAACCTACAGGCAAGATGTCAAATTATTTGTTGTAAGGGGAGGTTCTGATACTAAGGTCTAGTTCCCTAGTTGGTTGTCAATAAAGAAGGCCCTGAGGCAATTGCTGTGCGGAATGTATAGGTGGGCCTTCTGAGTCCCAGGAGGAAAAAGCAGATACAAGTAAGGTGAGAGATTTTTCTGCCATACTTTGGACCAAGAAGAAGGCAACATGTAAGGGCTCAAGGCAGCTAGGGTCTATGGGCTCTGCTACTGGCAGATGGCCAAGGATGTTGGCAGGGGCTTCCTGATACTAGCCACTACGTTTAGGGCAGGAGAGATGGAGAAAATGAATTGGTAAGGGTGCAAATTTCCAGGCAGGAGGTATTTGCACCCAGCAATTATGCATAGCAGGCAAGTTCGAAAGTAATAAAGCTGTCTGTCTTTTATCCGGAGGATTCAGGCATCATGGGAGTGCTGGTAACTTGACCCCTCCTGGAGCAAAGGCAGGTCGAAAAGGGAGCCAGGTTAGGGCTGGCAGTGACTGAGTCCTGGAACTACACCCAACAACTTGTGTCATTAAAGACATGCTTGACACTGCTGTGGTACAACAGAAAAGCGGATCAGAATGAGTCTCCATCGACTAAAGAATACATTTTATGAAAGTTCAAATTGATTTGAAAAATCCTAAACTGAGAACACCAGGGAAGGGAAAACATTTCTGTTTCCCCTAGGGTGAGCACACAGAGAACAGATAACAGTGATCCTGAGCTGGCAGGAGAAACTGATGACATCATCTACATTGTTCGGCTGCTGCAAGCATAAAAGAGGCAGGATTGAGACGTTCCAGAGAACTGCTGAAGCTAGGCTATGTGGCAGGATTAGGGTCCTTCAATAAGGCCCTGATAGGGTAATTTGGGAGAATATGATGAAGCCAAAGCTGTAGTGGAGATCCACGATGACACTGTGAGGTCTGATTTGAACCTCTTCCAGGACCTCTTGAATGAGACTCACGGAGGCAGTGATTAATGTAAAAGCAAGAGTAGTTTAATCATTCCAACATGGGGTCATCCCACTTCAAAGGAAGATGACCTTGAGCAGACTCTAACAGAGAGTTATATACCTTGCAAACAATTGGAGCAGAATTCAAACAACTGGGGCAGAATTTGCACAGTGATAACTAGGCAGGGTACTATGCACATTTGGTGGAGTGAAACAACTTTCAGATCAGACTCAGTGTACCGTTCAGGACTTTCCTAAGAGGGCTTGGGGGTAGGTTGGAAGGCACAGGTAGCTCTGTGACAGTTTGTCTTGCAGCTGTTCCAGGAACTAAACCAGCTTTTTTCTTCCTGGAAGGGAGGGGTCATTGTGCTCAGAGGTTTGTGGTGGGAATTTTCCCACTGGTCCCAGATTGGCCCCAACTCTGGGTCTTTCACTACAACTATGAGATATGTGCTGAGCAAAGCTGTAATCGTGGAGTAGAACCATTCCAGACAATGTGTGCTGCACCTTTGGGGCTTCTACCTTTGGAGTTCACAAAATTAATTCTAATGCAAGCTCCATAGTCTAGACACGAGCTGAAAGAAAAGGTGTTTACACTGATGGGTTTCAGTCTTGGTTTGCCTGATCTTTTCTTTTTTCAAATCATAACTAGTTTTACTGCAAACAGTTCCTGTAGACACCTTTAGTACCTTACTAGCTACCTAACAAGCTATTAATATACAGAAAGATGCATCATAAGAAGCAGCATGACCGGGCTGGAGAGATGGCTCGGAGGTTAAGAGCACTGACTGCTCTTCCAGAGGTCCTGAGTTCAATTCCCAGCAACCACATGGTGGTTCACAACCATATGTAATGGGATCTGATGCCCTCTGGCATGTGGGTATATATGCAGCAGAGCACTCATACACACACACACACACACACACAGACACACACACACAGACACACACAGACACACAGACACACACAGACACACACAGACACACACACATATATGCAGCATGACCTATCTCTTCTCCACATTAGCAACTTGTACCTCCACAGCCAGGGTGCTCACATTAACTGACATCTGTGAAGTCACTTTTTGTGTTTTTTTTCTGATATATAAGTTACTAAAGTACAACTGTAACATACAAAGTACATGTTTCCTCTTTATACAAACTGTAGCTTCATCAGAGAAACAGGACTGAAAAATGTATACTACTCCGATAAGACTTAATTATGAAAAAAATAAGTACATTAAATTCAATATATAAATTTGCTTTTACCTCTAACAAATGGCAAAATTATACACACGATCTAAGAAATGATTTCTTTCAAACATAAATTGAGGATTTATTTATAAAGGTTTGACTTGTATTTTTTATTCTGCAGGTTACCTAAAACTTCTCAGGTGAAAAGGCATTGCAAATTGGAAAGTCCTACCACAGATGTCAGTCAATAGTTTTGGTTAGAGTTGATTACAACATGGCTACTGCAGTACCTCTAACTCTTATAAGGGTGTTAGACCCAGTTCTATAGCATTCCAGGTTTCAGGACAACTTTTTTCAAAGGCCAATGAGAAACAAAAGATAGCAAGAACTTGGAGGTTGCTGTTACCTATACCCTTCTATTCCCAGTCAGACACCAGAAACAGATGACAGTGCACACTGGTTACTGCCTGGGAGAGGGAGGGGGTCATAGTCAAGTTTTACTCAATATAAAATAAGGTTTTGAAAACTAGAGATTATTCCCAAACCCAGAAACAAATGCAGGAACTCTTCCCTTCTTTTCTCTATTAGGTTCCTGTTCTACTGAGAGGTGGTTGGGCTCAAAGACATCTTTTTCCAAAATGTGAAATTCAACTACTTGGATGTTTCAAATTTTCACTTTCTGCTTTTTCTTCATTACTTTTACTACAAAAAAAAAAAATAATAACCTTACATGAGCTAGTCTTGCCTTGGACTAGTTTTACTATATCTGTCCTTAAAAAAAAAATCATAAAAAGAAAATGGCTAGATATAAGTTCAATTTGTATTTTACGAATATAGAATTTCCATGTTGCTATAAGATTTTCAGTTTTCAATCAGGCTTTGTGTAGGGTGTTCAATAGTGTTTCATGACTTGACAGGAGGAAAGACCAGATTCACAGAAAGCTATTCATTTAAAAGGTAAGAGTAAAACTGTTGTCTAACAACTTTCTTACTGCATGTCTGTTTTGTCACAACAGCCTCACTTGTAAGTCCAGACACTTTCCACTACAAAGCCTTTGTTTGTTCTTGTTAAGATACACAGCTGTGATTTCCTATTGTGGCATCAAGTTTCCAAGCTTTGATTACAGAATAACACCAACTCATAACATTCTGGGCTCAAGTCACTTAATCTATTTAACTAGATTTCCCTCACATACAAAATGGGAATAGAAGTGTTATATGACTGTATTGAGAAGAGTTAAATATAAAGCTTAAGGCTATTTGTGTAAGTAAAACATTCAGCCACGTTAAAGGCAGCTTGCCAATTATGATTTATTATCCAATGGACTTTTAGAAAAACCAACACCTACTAAGTTCACTAGAAACAGCTATGAGAAGACACATTTGGTATTTTGTGGATCCAGTGCTTCTGATCAATCCCACTGGCAAAAGCTGAACATCAAATTTGATCAATTTAAATTAAGCTTAATACTTCAATCAGCTATGTGTTAAATAAAATGTAAACTATTCCCAGAAACATTTTCTAATTCTAAAGCTCAATGAATAGTAGTTACAATGATTTAAGCAGAACAAGAAAAAAAAATTCACAAGGAGAATCTGAGTTAAAATCATTCAAAATATAATTAGTAGCCATCACAGAGCAGTAGTAAAAAGAGTCAGGAAGGTATTTGTTCTTGATTATTTTATTTATTTACATTTCAAATGTTGTTCCCCTTCCTGGTCTCCCCTCCACCTCCATGCTCCTCCACTTTGCCTCTAAGAGGCACCCACTCCCACCTCTCCCCTCTAGCACCCCCCTTCTCTGGGGACTCAAGCTGCAACAGGACCAAGTGCACCATCCCCCCCCTCACAGATAGGTCCATTTATGCCCATCGTTCAGTGGCTTAGTCCCCTGGAACTCTGAGGGGTCTGGACAAAAGCGGAGCAGGATCAGGTACAGGTGTTCTTTTCTATAAGGGTCTTGCTTAATTAAACTTTCTGTGAAACACACACAGTGAAAGAGCTTGAAACAATACTGATGCCAGGCCTACCAGCTGTTCCTTTGGGTTTTGAAGACATTGTAGGAATTATTTAATCCTGACCTGGAGTTTCTACCCCACCTTGTCCATTCAATTCCTTCACAAAAGACATGCAACTTTTATTATTTACAGTAAGCCCTTAAACAGCATAAGGGGTGGGCAGATTATCTACCGTCTACGCTATTAGAATTTACTGTCCTATTGGCAAGCCCGAATTATTACATAATACGTTTTATCTGGGCTACTCTTAACTCCAGTTGACCCGCCCCGGGGCCATGTTTTCGTGAGCCCCACTAACCTATGGTGCACCTTTTCCTCCCTCCTTCACCTTCTTCTCTCTGTGGTTCTCCTCCACCCCAGCCCAGGAACTCGGAAACCCACCCTCATTCCTTCCCTTCAGCTATTGGCTGTCGTCATCTTTATTTACAGGTCAAAGATAACTTGAGGGCAAGGTCACAGTATCACTTGGATCTCCATACAGATTCTTTCCCCTCTGGGACAACCTTGTCTTGGGGGTTTAATATTAGCATTAGAATATAAGCAGCATCAGGCCAAACCATTATACAAAATCCCCAGGAGGCTGGAAAAGTTCCAACTCTTGTAAACAAGGTGGCCCTTTGCACACTAGTCCTTCCGAGGGCACTTAATGAATGAGGAGAGTAGAGTGGTGTGAAAGGCAGGGAGGGACAACCTGCTGGACCAGCACATCCCCACTATCCAGAAGGGCTTTTTATGTTTTCTTGGAGAGAGAACAGGAGTCATTTAGACAATATCAATTTCAGTGAGGATGGTCAGATATAAACTCCAAAGAAACAGATTCACTAGACCAAGTGTAAGAGGATGGGCAGGATGATTTAGAAGAATTCTTCAGAAAACAAGTGATGGGAGCACTTGAGCAAAAAGTAATCTAGTCTTTGCACTCTACTACACAGTAACTTGCAACATTTATTTAGATCTTTATAATATATCCTTTGATAATAGAGAAACTAAAATCTGCTTTACTGTCCTTATAAGATAACATTTGAAAAACGATACATAATAACTATCAGATTGTCAAAGCTCTAAGACACCTAAACAGTAGTGAACACCAGACCAAGATGAGTGTTTCCTGTCTACAATTTTCTTCATATCTCTTAAAAAACAAAAACAAAAAATAACCCCAAACTACTAGCATCCTCGCTGCCACATGCCCTCCCCTTAGTTAAGGCTTTTATTACTGGCTCATTGTTTTAAACCCCAAAGGGGCAAGAATGACAGAGGGAGAGACACTGAAGTTAAATAATTAATTAGAAGAATTACAATAATAGGAAAACTGAGAACAGATTTGAATCCTGGAAGAATGTTTATAAGCACTGTTATAAGTATTTAATGTACTTTAGATCATATTTAAGTGTTCATGCTCCTTCCAATTATTTAAAGTACTAACAGATTGAAGCAAACCATGTAACTGTTTAGATGTTCAGAAAAACCATTCTAACTTAAGGATAGGTCTGTGACTTTGAAAGTAATCCTATGAGTTGGGCATGGTGGCCTTTATCTGTACTTAAGAGCACTGGGAAGGCTATGTCAAGAGGATCACTGTTAGTCGGGTGACAGCATGAGTTGAAGGCCAGCCTGGGCCACATAGCAAGACCCTAACTCAAACAAAGAGAAAAAGAACAGCTTGAACTGTTCAGTCTACAGGATATAATAAAGAAGCTGGATCAGACTATGTTTCTGCCACTTCCAAATGTCAATGATGCTTTATTACTTACATATTTTCTTTTCTTTTCTTTTTTTGCTAATCTAAACTTAATGCCTAGCCTGTGCTTTTCCTAATAGTGAAATGTATTCAAATTCAATCACATTTTAGAAATATTAAAATTACCTACTTCTGGATAGCAATTAAACACAGTTTTCTTCAAAATAAACAAAAATTTTCTACCTTTCAGCAATACCAGTGAGAATACGGGACTATTAGTTAAAAACTGACAATGTATAAAAACACTAACTGAAAATGACACTACAAAACCAAGTTACTGTTTACTTAGCAATTTTAATATTTGTGCTAGAAAAAGTCTTCTACAGAAGCTATATAGTTATTTTGATGCTCATCTGCTACCCTATTTATAAAGACAAGTACTTTTCCTCTGTATATACATAACTGCTAACTTTTCAAAAACTTATATACATGATTCACATACATATGAGAAGGTTTCATTTACCATTGTAAACAGTGATTTATTAAATAATAAAGTAGCTCATGCTAAAAACTCAGCAGTAAACTTCTCACGGAGAAATCAGAACGAAGTCCTATCACAGATAGTTCTCACAGCTGTCAAACCGGCTCACTCGGCTTTCACCAAGGCAGTGAAACAGGAGCTGACTGCACAGTGTGCAACGCTTTGGCCTTTCTTCGAACCAGTGCTTCCTGCCTTTTCCGCTGAATTTCTTCAGGAGAATACTTCCTGTTTCTCTCTTCTTCGTCTAAAAATTTAAACAGAGCATAGAATTAATCTCATAACCTTTAAGTCATCTGAATATCAGCTATAATCTTTCGCTTTTTCATCACTCTGGTTTGACTACTAAATCAAACAGGTATGTATGTTATGTATGTATAATACATATACAATTATATTACATGCACATACGTATTAAATAGAATGTTAATGAAGGGACATATTTCTCAAGGTATATTATCTATCTACCTTGTTCCTTGGTATAACTAGAAACAGGAATGGATACTCAAGAATTCTTTATTTCAAATCACTTCCTCAGATAACTCTGATGTCTATTATTTTCTAAGCTAGATTTTAGCTACCTTCCATAGCAGAGTAATACCAAAATATATTTTATAAAAAACAATCTATTTTTCCACAACGGGATAAAGTAAAATGTCTTTAAAAATCGGTTTAATAATATGGAAAATAATTTCAAATGTATAAAATCATACTATAAAATTCTGATTTAGGGAGAGTTAAACATTTTCCCATTGGCCCTTCCACTAACACACACACACACACACACACACACACACACACACACACACACACACACACTTTTCTGTGTGTGTATATAATATCAAACACTTACTAGGTCAAATTGCTACACAGTACTAAGCAACTAAATGCCTTAATTTTTATTTTATTTTAAGCGTAAGGGTTAGCAATTTCTATTCTCTACAGGACACCCCCTCCCAAAGTTAACTCTTGAGAGTAAAATGCTATCATTCCAACTGCTGACTACTCGTTTTAAAGAAAAATAGTCATGGATAATATGCAAACCAATTATCAGATACATTTGAATGAACATTATACAATTCACATTTTCAAGTCAATTATGCTCATGTATTTTTTAAAAAACACTAAAGTTTCAAATTTCAAAAATAATATTTAATGTACTAGTTGTACAAAAACAGGTTATAAATTGACTAACTCTAGCTTTAAGCTACTAACAGTTTTTTGTTTCAAGGATAAAACTTGGAAACCAGCTTGTGACACATAAAAGGGAAAGTGAATAATAATAAAAAAAAATACAAAACACAAGTGAGGCTAATATTAACCAGGAAGATTAAGCATTATGAACAAACCTAAAAGAAAAATTGCTAGGATAAAAGGCAAATTATACACTACCTAAAAATGAAGTCTGGATTAAGTCTTTACTGGAATTAAAAGTATATGCAATTCATTTTAGAAATTTCATTCAATTAGTTATAGTATATTCAGTTTAAGAGAAACATAATATTTACAACTATAATAGACTGACAATAATTTTTCATGTTTTAAGACAGTGGGCTATACCATCGAAAAATACTCATTGTCAGTACTGATAAAACCAAAATCTGTCTAGCCATTTAGAAGGAAATTTGGTAATATTTGTCTAAATTTACAATATTTTATACATTATGTTTTTCAAAATTAACAAATACAATTACATAAAGTCCAGAAATCTGTAAAGAAGGACAAATCGTACTGAACTGTTGTAATTGCAAAAAACTAACCCAATGAATCTCTATCATTATAGAAACGCAGTATCTAACAAAAACAACATAACATACAATATGCAAACTCTAAAAGTACTCACAGGAAATGACAGCTCTAACTTATCAAGGAAATTAAAAAAAAAATGATCACAACATGTAATGCCTTAGAAACAGAAGAGACATAATAAGTCAAGCATTTGTAGTCTACAAGAGGAAACAGACTAAAGGCACTGAAAGCCCACTCAATAAAATTAACACATAAAATTTAATAAATCTAGGGAAAGAAATACTGAGAAGTGACACAAGGAAATACCAGTTACACACAATGATAAACCTCCAAGAACAACAGACCTCTTCGAAATAACTAAAACTAAAATTGCTGACACATCAATCAACACCCCCTCACACACACACACAGGGATAGAGAGCGAGAAAGAAAGAGCAAAGTTATCCTTTCAAGTTATAGAACAAATATATTCAATGATAAAAACAAACTAAAACAACTGAGGTCCATTAAGTCATCACTGCAGATAATATAGAAGAATACTATGCACAAATGAAGACAGATGAACAAGTTCAAGAGCTCTAGAAACAACAAATTTTCAGAAATTTCATAAAAGAGTTAATAAAGGGATGAGTTTTAGAAAGGATCAGTAAACAGGTAAACCAGGAAATCTCTAAGATGAAGAAAGAAATCATTACATACTGTGAAACAATCACACTAAATGTTAACAGCTGTTATCTCAATTAGAAGACACAGCCTTCCGAACACATTAAAGCAAGATACATATAAGTACCTCCTGGATCTTAGGAGCTCACATACATAGAATGAATTACAAAGACAAAAATGATTCTGAAAGCCAAGACAACGAAACCAGGCTTCAAGATAAAATGAGTTTATAAAGAAGGTCATTGCAAATTATTAAATGGAATAATCCATCAGAAAGTATAATGAAGGCTGAGTGTGACAGTAATCTCAACATTCAGGGATACTAAAATTAAAGGAATGAATTTTTCAGGTCTGCCTGTGACTACATAATGAGTTTCAGGACAACCTAAGCCAAGGAAGATTCTATCTGAAAATCCAAGACAAAACAAACAAGTTAAAACAGGCTGCCAGAACATGTCCTAGTGGCTAAAAAGGCTACCCATGATAGCCTAAGTTGAAAAATTGGACTCACAGAGAATTGAGGAGGTGCTTGCCACCAAGACTCCTGAGTCCAATCACTAAACTAATATGGCAGAAGATAAAAGTTGTCCTCTGACCTCTGCACTACTGTTGTGGCACATGTGCACCCATCCACCTTTGGAACAAGCCACCTCAAGACAATAGTCAGTTACAAAAATCATTATTCTTGTGCTACATTTTTGTCAGTAGATTGTTTGATCAGAAAAACAAGTAACAAAACAGCTAAGTTAAACTACTCTATAGATCACGTTAATTCAATGGAAATATATTAATATTCCATTTAACCCTGGCAGAAAGTCTCCTAACCCACTAAGCTTTCTTCAAAACAGATGCTATATTGTAAATTTTAACAAATGCACTCAAGCATGGTGCAGGCGCAGGCAGGCAGACAGACAGACAGACACACACACAGGAGGAGGTAAAAATAATTTTTTCTAAGATCAGCTGGCGGATTTCTTCTCTTACCAATCCATATAGGAAAAATGGGTCACTCAAGAAATCAGAAGGGAATTTTAGAAATGTCTAGAATCAGGTAAAAATGAAAACACAACTTACTATAGAACATTTTTAGAGTACAGCTAAGTCACTGCTAAGAGAGAAGTATACAGCTCTGAGTTGCCTGTATTAAAAAAAAAACCCAGATCTTAAGTAATTCAAGTAAAGCTAGTATTACCTTGATAACAAAACTAGATAAGGATGTAACATTTCCTGGAAGACCATAGCAAAATTCACTCAATAAAATACTTGCAAATCAAATTCACTAACATGGTAACAAGATCATGATCAAGCTGCCTTCATTCCAGGGATGCAAACACGACTCAGCCTACACAAATCAACAAACATAACACCTAAATAAAATCAAGGTTTAAAAAAAAAGTCACATGATCATCTGAACACATTCTCAGAAAGTTTTAAATAAAACTGAACAGTCCCTTCATGATGCCAATCCTAAAGAATCTAAGAACAGAAGGATCTCACACCTCACCACAATAAAAAGTGTAGGAGACACACCTACAGCTAACATTATACTGTGGAAAACTGATACCACTGCCATATTAACACTAGATATGAAAGAAAGCTGTCCTTTCTGCTCTTATTCAACACAGTGCTGGGTGTCTGAACAGTAGCCACAAAGCACTAAGAGGGAACAGAAACAACAGAAGTCACTAGATTATACCCACTTGCTAATATTATGATAATATATAAAGGGCTCCTAAGACATTTTCAGTAATGTAACAGTATAAAAAACCCTGATACGTAAAAACTAGCAGCTCTTCTATATATCAAACTTACTACAAAAGCATCCAACAATAAAATTCTAGGAGTAAACCAAGAAAGTGAAAGACCTACACTGTGGATTGCTGTGGATTACAACTATAGAACAAAGAAGAAATTTAAAACATTAGACGATGAATATATTTCCAATATTCATGCACAAGAAGAATTAAAGCTGTGAAAATGGCCCTATAACCAAAATTTGTCTACAGATTCAATGCAATTCCCCATCAAAACTAGAGAAAAGCATTTTAAAATTTATACAGAAACGTATGCAAGGACATGGATGGACAGACAGACAGACACACACTCACACATAGGTAAAGCATTCATTAAAATGAATAATTCCAGAGGCACCAAAACAACCTGATTTCAAATTCAGTGACAGAGTAAGAGTAACAAAATCAGCACAAAGTAACAAAGTCAGTCCCAAAGGCAGACATGCAAATATCTGCATGCAGCTGCAGCTGATTTTCTAAGGGTCTAAAAACTTAAAAACAGCTTTTTAATAGATGATGCCGGAAATTTGGATATCCATATGTATGTAGTATCTCTTACCCTTTTGAAAACCAATTCAATATGGATTAAAAATATTAAGCTCTGTTTGAGTTGCTAGAAATCAGGTAAAACATTTCAGAACACAGGCAATGGACAGCAGTTTCTGGAAGGGACTCTAAATAGCTCAGGGAAAAATAGCCAGAATTGAGGAGCAGGACTGTATCAAATTATAAAGAGTCTGCACAACAGAAGAAATGAATAACCACAGTGAATACACAAACTGGATAATGGGAGAATATCTTTGCTGGAGACTAACAACAGGGACTAATATCCAGAAAATATAGTGGACTAAACAAATACAAAAAGTACCCAGATAATCCAGAGAACAAGTGACAAGTTAAATAAGACCCCCAAAAGAAGTATAAATAAGTCAACAAATTACCACATTTTAGAAAAAGTTCAGCATCATTAGTCATCAAGGAAATACAAATCAAAACTACTCTGGCATTTCAGCTTACTTCAACTAGAATGGTTATCATGGTAGGAAAAACCTTTATACACTGTTAGTGGGGAAAACCCAAACACACGTGCACACGTGCACACACACACGCGCACACACACACACACACACACACACACACACACACACACAAATTAGTGTGATCACTAGGACAATCGGTATAAAGGGTCCTCAAAGGCTAAGACTAGTTAAACTATTGGTATGATACTGATGGGTTCAGAGTAAGCATTAGATAGGCTTGTACACTCATGTTTATTACAGAAATATGCATTTACAAAGCTAAAGAATGTCGCAAACCACAACAAATGACATGAAGGGGGACATTTGAGAAGAGAGGGGACCAGTAGCAAAGGGGGTAGGGACGAAGCAACTAAGATAAAACTGTTATATACAAGCACGAAAATGGCATAATCAAACATCACTTTTTACAATATAAGATGATTAAAGTTTTGGAGAATATACCAAACTAATAACAGTCGTCTTAAACAAAGTAATTAGTCCAAATTACTACACACCATTGCATTTCCTATGTTTTAGTTGGTAAGACAGGTTAAAGAAAGATAATTCAGTAGTTTTCAGATTATAGTTTAAGCTTTAGATTTTATGTAAAATGAACCATCCACTGAGGTTTGTTTTACACATATTTATCTCTCCCCACCCCCACCCCGCCACACTTTCTTTTATTGGAAAGCTGCTCAGCTGCTCTCGCGTGAGTTTTCTGGCCCCAAGGATTGAGGCCAGGGGAGTCCCATGCGGGTCAGGGTGGGAAGAAAGGGCAAGTAGGCAGAGAAAGGGGGAGGAAGGGGGAGGAGGAGGAGGAGAAAGAGAGGATAAATGTCTTATGTGGGTTTAAAAGATTATTTTGCTGTGAATATTAAAATCTAAGGGGTCAAAGTTGAATTTAGGGCGGTAGCAATATTTTAAACAGTTTCATGATGCAATTTTTGAGGTGTGATTAATGAAATATATGTACTGAAGGAATAACAATCCAGGAAAAGATGAACTGGAAGAATGAAAAGGGTTGCATCAAATAACTGTAAACTGGTTTACAATCATCAATGATTTACCATCAAATGGTTGTAAACTGTCATAACCAGCACTGAATTTTCTTTTGATACTAGTTAGTACCTGTTAGTCAAAACAAGTAACATTAATACTTTTCAAAGAAAACTACTTCATACATACCTGGGGAAGATGGTTTCAAAGACTCAGAATGTTTTTGATTAGCTTCAGGCCATGAATTGACAGTTTCCCTTTTTCCTAAGTCCTGTGAGATTTTACTAACAGGCATACTTCCTGCTAGAGGATTTTGATTTAACTCAGAAAGAAACTGAGGGTTCTTCTTTTTAAATGTGAATTTTGATGACTTCAGTATTTTGCTGTCACTCTGAGCTGTATCTGCTAAGCTGTGGTGGGACAGCTGAGCAGTACTCAACTTCGTATTAGTAGCGATCTTTGTGCTCACAGGACCCAAATTAACTTTCAGATGTGAACTTCCTACAAGAACAGAGTTTGAGCTATTCACCTGTACTGGTACATGCTGATTATCACTTGAATTCTTAGAGCACACAGACAAATTTGTAGCATCCAAAATATTGGGACAATCTCCACATATGTTTCTTTTCTCTACTGTCACTGGCTTATTTATCTGTGATTTATTTGTTAAAGACAATGGCATTGGAGAACTGACAAGATTCCAATGTTTAGACGACACCAACTGACTTCCTTGTTCAGATGCAGAACAAGTATTTCTGGATCCATGTATGGAAGTATTACTTTTACTTTCTGACTCCTTGCTGCCCTTGTTTTCTTGCTGAGTTAGTCTTTCGATGTCATCACAAGCCTGATATAACAAATCATCATCTACATCATCTGCTTCCCAGGTAGTTTCTAATTGATGGCATGCTTTAATCATTTCACTGGCCAACAGTGGGTCATTCCAGTCATCAAAGGGAGAACTGAACTTTGATCCATGAGACTGATTTGTGTTATACACAATGTTTTCTTTGCCCACGAACACAGAATCAAATGGGTCAGTAGTGGGTACTTTCAAAGGCAGGTTAACACCAAGCTTGTGATTTTGTTCATTAGGATACCTTGTGTATGAAACAGACTTGTTAGAGGCATTAAGTATGCCCTTACCATGACCATCTTCTTTCACTTTTGTAAGGTTAGAGACAGCAACATAATCTTCATTTTTACTAACAAAGTTAGTGACAGATTTCTCAAACCTCACTTTATTCCCAATGAATGGGAACTTCCTTGGTTCATCACCTGGATGTGGTGAAAACCTACATTCTCCAGCATTTTTTAGTTCTCTGCTTCGTGTCTTTGAAGGAAGATCCAGTGTTACTTTTGAGTCTCTTAACCTTCCACCTAGATTCATATTTGCTCTTGATGTGATTGTATCATTTTCCCCAATGGAGGTACAAACTGCCTTCTGACCAGTACCTTGAGCAGTTGTAGAGGGAAAGAGTTCAAGCATTTCAGCATTCTCCATAAGGAAGGGTTCACTGCTTAGTAAGCTTTCCCAATCATCCTCAAAATCATTAGCAGTCAATTCATCAAGATGTTTATTAGGTGCTGCTGGAGTCTTAGGACTGGGAGTCACACATGATTTTAGTATTATGGTAGTATCTACTTGAGGGGAAGATGATATTGGAGTTTTATTTAGCAGGTTGTCTGTGAGCAGAGTTTCAGTAGTAATGATTTCCTCTTGTAGTAAGACATTTTCCTTTTTCATGGAAGTTTTACTATTGTTCAAAAAAGTATCTGACAGCTCCTGGCTTAGCTGTCCACTACACATCTGAGTGGAACCATCAAAAATAGCATTAAAGGCTGCTTCAACATTTCGGTCAAAGGGTCTCTGACTGCTGTCTTGCCCCTTTCCCAGAGATACTCTGCTGTCTCCCTCCACTTGCTTCTTTATTGGAGTATAACTGACTTCAGGAACTATATCATCTGATGCCATCTGCACAGAATTTTTATGGTTATGTAAATGTCCCATTTCTGAAGTCATCTGGATAAAATCATGATTCTTCCCATCTTGCTCTTGAATCACATCAAGTTCTTCCATATTTTTATCAAACTGTTGGGCCAATTTCATAAGTTCTTTTTCTCGATTTTTTGTTTTTAACCTATTAAAATAACATTGAAGTATTTTAGTTAAAAAACTGTTTAAGAACTACTCAATTACTATTTAGTATACTTTGGTGTAATTAAAACACCAATATTTTAACTCTCAGAATAACGTTTTTAACTCACATATTGAAACAAAAAAGGTTTACTATTTTGGCTTAATTCAAAACCTAAAATGTTAGCAAGAATACCTGACTTACGGAATTACAAGAAGTGAAGGCTGAACTCACTTTGTGCAGCTGATTTTCACTCTTGACTTTTCTTTTGCAACACTAGGAGTACAAGGAATAGCAGTGTCACCAATCCATACACCCAGCATGGAGTTTGTCACTGGTTTTTCATCCTTTGAAAGAGGGAAGAGAAGAGAAGCATAAGAGCCCCATAAAACAAACAACACCCCTCCCTCTCTAAGAAGAGGAAGGGGAGAGGGGGAGGGGGGATTGATTGATTAGTGGGGGAGAATTCTATAGTAATCACTAAACAAACTCAAACAATAAACAATGAGAAGCTGGAGAAAGGCAGTAAATCAGAAGCTATGATCCATTTATGTCCCACAAGTAAAAAGAAATATTCAAACTTAGGAATTCCATATTTATAAAAACCAAAGTTTGAAGTACATTGCCTATCAAATACATTTTGATGCTATATACATATAAAAGAACATTCAGTAGAAGGAAAAATAACATTAGTTGTAAGATACTCATAAAACCAGAAACAAACTAAATATAATTATCAGACCTGAAAATAGGAATATATTCAGAATTCTTTCTGCAGCACCCATTCTCCAAAGTTTTCTAATCTTCATAAACTCTTACCTAAAAATTGGGAGTTCTACCTTGACTTAACCTGAGGGTATGGATAGAAGTAATGTCAGAACTGATTAAAGATTTTACAGCAAGGTCAAAGCTAAAGCTAAAAATGGACAGACAAAAGGACAAAGCAGAAAACATCAAGTAGGGAAAAAAACAAACTTATTTTTGCTGTATTTTTTTGCTCCTTAATTACAAAGTTATAAAATGAGCTTTATATTATAAATCAGTGGCTCTCAACCTGTGGGTCATGACCCCTCTGGCAATCCTCTGTCTCCAAAAATATTTACATTATGATTCATTAATAGTAGCAAAGTTATGAAGTAACAACAAAAATAATTTTGTTTGGGGATCACCACAACATGTGGAACTGTAAAAGACTCACAGCATTAGGAAGCTTGAGAACCACTGTTATAAACCAAACTAGCAAACCAAATTACTTAATCAATCGTACTTGTTTATAGTAACTAGAAATAAGTATGAAAGATGACACAAGGTTAACAGGTTGCCTCATTACTAGATTACAGGGTATTCTAATTTGAGCCTGGTATGGGAGAGCCCTCCACTGATCACCTTCTGATCTTTACAAAGTATGTGCCTGCATGCACACATCCATGGAAAACAACATTTTTTTACAAAAGAAAGGGTCATTTTACATTTATTTTCTTGAAAGTTTGGGTGAAAAGATCTTTAGTTTTGTAAAATAATAAAAATCAGTTAATTTCACTGGAAAACTCAATATTTCTGAGTTGTTTGTATAACACTCTTAATTCTTAATGACTTCTTTTTAGAATATGTCCATTTAAAAATAAATTCATAAAGTTTCAAAAAGACACAACTTTATGTAGTCTCTGAGTGTGTATACCAAGAGTTCTCTGTATGTTTATGTACTACTTGTGCTTAAATTTTAAATTATGATTACATAACTGATTCCTAAGTACATTCTAGGTGTCACACCAGTTGCCTAAGCCTTCAATTGACCTTAGTCAGCATTGTATAAAGTTATATGAATGAGGAAAATAAAGACCTTGAACACCATACAAAGAAATCACTACAGAAAATGGAATGACTAATACACAAACGTACGTCTTAAAAACTGAAATGTGAAATCATTAGGAAGAAATTGAATTATTTGAAGATAACTAAGAAAACCTCAGGTATGTATGAGAGTATGACTTTCAAGAGATCTTAATGCTGCCAGCAATTAACCTGCTTTAAGAATGCCCAGCAGAAGACACTGATTGAGTAATCCTAGCATTGCTATCTTTTCTTCAGAGTTGCTATTTCCAGCCCATTTAGTTAAAGAGCCAACAGTACACTCAACATTGCATCATTTGTGTTAGGTTGGTCGGCCTAAACAAGTTTTATTGTGCTTCTTTGATTTAGTTAATAAAGATATATTGTTAACACACAGTAATAATATTATGGCATAAATGTCCTGGAGGAAGAGTTAATACAATGAATCCTATGGCATGACAATATGGGAGACAGAGCTACTAGCTATAAAGCTGTACTGACTGTTGATTATAAGTCTAGATTTCTATAGCCAGAGAAAAGCTGTACCTCCTATCTTCTCTTTTTGGATACAGTCACTCCTCATAACCATATTTTGGATCAGTAGCTTCTGTGGGTCATTACTATAGGCCAATAATACATAGCAATAATACATAGCACTATCTGAAGGCATGTTAAGGAAAATACAACTTCCTCAAAGACAACATTAAGCAAAACTTAAGATATTCTTTGAATTTAAGTGTTGTTAATTAAGAAAAGGAGGGCTGACAAAACAGGTCAGCATGTAAAGGTACTTGCTACCAAGCCTTGTGATCTGACTTCATTCCCTCCTGGGACCAACATAAGCAGAAGAAGAGAACAGACTCCACTAAAGTGACGTCTTCCACACACATGCTGTGGGTATGGGAAGACAAGTATGTACATACAGGTACACACACAATGTATACATATGTATGTGTGTGTGTATATGTGTGTGTGTGTTATATGTACATACATACACATACTTTTTAAAATGTAAAGAAAAAATTAAGAAGAAGAGAGAAAAAACTCAGAACAGCTTCTCTTCTGTGCTCATGCTGTCATTAACGGTGACAGGACTAAGAAAAGGGATGAGTTACTGGACTCCTTTGTGTTAAATGATTGAACTAAAGAAAAAACTACAATAAGTAAATCACAACATATTTCAACACTCCAGTTATTATCAAACTATATGTACCTTAATCCTAATAATCCTCTGAAGAAAGCCAAAGTGGTAATAAATCTACCTTATGGTTGAACGAATTGGGAGTTGGAAACATTTAGGTGACTCCCCAGGAATCACAGCGGGATGGGCTCATAAGGTCTACATCTAAATCTATTGATCTTCCTGACTTTACAGTGTTTCTGGGTAATTTTATAAGTCATTAAGAATACTAAAGAGATGCTGCAATAGGGAAATTTTTCACTCCGGCCAGTGAAGAAGCACTGTAGAAACATGTACAGGAAAGCCTTTATGCATGGCTTTAAGTGATGTACATTAAAGCCCTCGTGTCTGGCTTTGAGTGAAATGTTGCCACAAAGACTTGGCCATGTTTGGGAAATCGGTAGAGGCTGGGATATTCTGAGTCTGTTGAAATCTTTGAGAAATCTCTCTCTAAAGAATCTGCCCATGAAAGCTTACTTGCAGCTGCACCAACCTCGGTCCCAAGACACTCCTCACAAACCTGGGGCTCCGCTTCTGATGATGGCTGGCTGTGGTAAAAAGGGACAGAGATTTGTCTGCTCTCATGGGCAGCAAGGGCAAGATAATTTTGGTAGCTGGAACCTTTCCCAGCCCCAATTAACCTTGTATAATGTTTGAATAAAGTACCTGGGGTGAGGTGAGCTAGCTGATGTCAGTCTTTTCCAAGAAGGCTAAACCCCTCTGCTACTTCGGAAAATGAAGACTTAGCATCTTGGTAAGCTTCTCTCTCTACTGTGCCACCTACAACTGACACTCATCAACAAAGCACTAACAATAAAAACTTCAGTACACCATAGCAACTAACTACTACATTATTTAAGAAGTAAATAACCTAGAGATAACCTAAACAGACAGAAGGGAGTGAAGGCATAGTTTAGTGGTAGGGCACTTGCCCAGTAAAAGTGAGTCCCTGAGTTTGAGTTTTAGCATTAGCAAATGAATGAATGAAAGAAGAGAGACAGTATATATGAAAGGACTTGCACAGGTCACCATGCAAAACCACACCACTTTATGTAAAGAACTTCAGAATCTGTAGATCTGGATATCCAATGGAGTCATGAAACCATGCCCTATGGATTCTGACAGATGACTATACTGAACATTTTATAGTTCATTCGTTGTTTCAGAAGACAGGCACTCAGAAAAGCCAAACATAACCTTGTTTGCTCTAAACATGCTATTTTATATATGAAAGAACCACACAAGCAAAGAACATACAATTTTTTGCTGTTTTATAAACCACGAGCCTTGCCATACTTACCTGAGGAGCAATACGATTAACAATATGTGAAATCTCATCACTGTATGCACTGGAAATCCGCTTTGTTCTTCTTTTACCTAAAGAAGCAGGCATTTTTATCAATTTTAGACCAGGAATTTTAAAACCAGTTGTCATCTTTAAGGAAACAATTGTAGTCAGTACAACTTAAACAACTCCACATTAACATCGTGGCATATTTAGACAGAAAAAAATCACACGAGATTCTTAAAAACAAAACAAAACCAAGAACAATGAATTATGATGCCAATGGATTAAAATTTTACCAACACTAATCCTTCATCAAGCACTGACCCACATAAAAATAATAACAGATTACCTAACTGTTTTGTCATTGGAGAATTTTGATCCCAGAAGATATCAGTCTGTCCATCTGGATCATTTGGAGAACTGAAGGTACAGGACAATAAATTCACTTTCAGAACTTGTGTTGGTGTCTCCTTTTCTGCATAAGATGACAGTCGTTGCATTTACTTCATAAGAGTTAAAGTCAAATAACAGCTTAGACAAATTAATTTTTATGTCCAATATAAAATTTGTCTCTTAAAGACAAGTACTTTAACCACAATGGAAATGTTTCAATAAAAATAATGTCTCAATACTTCTTAAGTTTGGCACTGTAGTTAGGAAGTGTTTTTTGAAAATTCCATAGGCTCAGGAATGATACCACCTGGTCACTGAATTACTAACACCAGGCTCTAGGGACCTCCAAGTTGGCAGCAGATGTGTTGCAAATGCATCCAAACAGAATCCCACACTAAACTCTCACAAGCTAAACTCTACCCACATTTTCTACTCACTCCACTCTAAAACCATTAGTGACTTGTTTCTAGGGAAGCTCTGTCTAGAATCACTTAAACTTTTACAATGTTATTATTCTTTCCCCTGCTTTGGTTTATCATGGCAGAAACAGGCAAGTTAATAGACGTTGTATTTTAAGAACACACTCTAGGATAGAGGTTATGAGTCTGGTCCTTACTGGGATAGAAATCTTTTAACTCCAAAAGTTTACAGAAAGGAATGCACCATCCATCGGTTTACTAGGCTAACCGGATGTTACACTTAGCAAGTTCCGGGAGCACACTGTTCCTGAGGTGGCCCTTTTTGCAAAACAAAACAGCGAGGGAAACAGAAAAAAGGCTTAGGTGCCCAATTTCCTGGACGTAGTACAGGGCACAGACCCCGCCCACAACCAAAGAGTCAGCCAGAAAAGGCCCCATGGAGGGGCCTTGGTGCTGCAGCTCTAAGCCTCCGGCCCGGTCCACACCGCCGAGCTCCGCTCCCCGCCCTCTTCTCACCCCCCGGGCTCCGCCCGCCGTCAGCCGCTGCCCGCCGTTGCGACCGCAGCGCAGACCGCGTTCCCGCCCGGCTGGGCTGGGAGCTGCGGGCCGCCCTGGACGCCCGGGGCCACAGTTCCGCTGCCGAGCAGCAGTTCTCGGCACCCGCCCTGCGCGTCCGCACAGGGCTGTCCGCATGCTTCCTTCGCCGACTCATTCCCGTGGCACCGTCCTTCAGCCGCATTCACATCTTGCTACGGAGGAGCGGGACAACCGCTCCGCTAAGAGGCCGCGCGCCACCGATCACCGCCATCTTTGCAAGTCGGGCGCGCAAAACACACTGCTTCTGATTGGCTGCCTCCGTCTAGGGGCGGGGTGACTAAGCCTGATACCGATTGGCTGTGTCAGTTTGAGAGGCGGGGTTACGGAGGCTGCC